>NC_069679.1:30655146-30958176 GCF_023699985.2 Odocoileus virginianus
GAAAAATACCATTGGTAGCTTGATAGGGATTGCATTGAATCCATAGATTGCTTTGGGTAGTATAGCCATTTTGACAATACTGATTCTTCCAATCCATGAACACAGTATATTTCTCCATCTGTTTGTGTCCTCTTTGATTTCTTTCATCAGTGTTTTATAGTTTTCTATGTATAGGTCTTTTGTTTCTTTAGGTAGATATACTTCTAAGTATTTTATTCTTTTTGTTGCAATGGTGGATGGTATTATTTCTTTAATTTCTCTTTCTGTTTTCTCATTGTTAGTGTATAGGAATGCAAGGGATTTCTGTGTGTTAATTGTTAATGCTTATAATTGTTAAATGCTCATATCTTTTTTTAAACATGACAACCATCATTTCTCATTTATTTCTTAAAAAAAGATATATGCCATGAGATATTTAACTACATAAATGATTATATCTAATTTATTGAGTTAGTGTGAATAGAATGAAAATAAATTTATACTAAAATGCATCATATACAAACATTATTGAGAATTGAAATATGTTTCAATTTCACCAGAGGGGCTATTTCAAGAAATCTAGTCTTTTTTGTGTGTGTGTGAAAGCAAATATAGTTTTATGCTTGATATACAGTCATTAAGCATTTACTATATGCAAGGCAATCTACATTATTTCACTTAATAGGACCATTATCATTAAAATTATGTCATCACATATCTTCTTTTTTTTTTAGCATTTTTTTTTATTTTTTATTAGTTGGAGGCTAATTACTTTACAATATTGTAGTGGTTTTTGTCATACATTGACATGAATCAGCCATGGATATACATGTATTCCCTATCCTGATCCCCCCTCCCACCTCCCTCTCCACCCGATCCCTCTGGGTCTTCCCAGTGCACCAGGCCTGAGCACTTGTCTCATGCATCCAACCTGGGCTGTTGATCTGTTTCACCCTAGATAATGTACATGTTTCGATGCTGTTCTCTTGAAACATCCCACCCTCGCCTTCTCTCACAGAGTCCAAAAGTCTGTTCTATACATCTGTGTCTCTTTTTCTGTTTTGCATGTAGGGTTATTGTTACCATCTTACTAAATTCCATATATATGTGTTAGTATACTGTAATGGTCTTTATCTTTCTGGCTTACTTCACTCTGTATAATGGGCTCCAGTTTCATCCATCTCATTAGAACTGATTTAAATGAATTCTTTTTAATGGCTGAGTAATATTCTATGGTGTATATGTACCACAGTATGTCATCACATATCTTCTTATAGGTGAGGAAAAATGGCAAATTGTTCAGTGTCACACAGCTAAAAGTGTCAGAGCTGTTATGTTAATATATGTTTTTAATTAGAAAGTTAAATCTCTAATTTAGAGTATTTAAATTACATACTCTGAACAAGATATATTAATGAAATAAGCTTCATATTTTGTCTTTTTTGAAGCCATTAATCTTATGTTTCATTTTTTGGTCTTACTCAACAAGGTGCTTTATAAACCAAATATATTATTAATACATTGTAATCTTTTGTGTGTCAATAATAGTGTGTGGATCACATTAAACTGTGGAAGATTCTTAAAGAAATGGGAATATCAGACCACCTTACCTGCCTCCTGAGAAACCTATATGCAGGTCAAGAAGCAAAAATTAGAACTCAATATGGAACAACAGACTGGTTCAAAATTGGAAAAGGAGCATGTCAAGGCTGTATATTGCCATTCTGCTTATTTAACTTATATGAGAGTACATCATGCAAAATGGTGGGCTGAATAAATCACAAGCTGGAATCAAGATTGTGGGGAGAAATATCAACAGTCTCAGATATGGAGATGATACCACCCTAGTGGCAGAAAGCGAAGAGGAACTAAAGAGCCTCTTGAGGAGGGTGAAACTGGAAAGTGAAAAAGCTGGCTTAAAACTCAACATTAAAAAACTAAGATCACGGCATCTGGTCCCATCACTTCATGGCAAATAAAAGGGGAAAACATAGAAATAGTGGCAGATTTTGTTTTCATGGGCTCTAAAATCACTGCTGACAGTGACTGTAGCCATGAAATTAAAAGACTTGCTCCTTGGAAGAAAAGCTATGATCATATATTAAAGATATGTGATTTGGAAGAAAACCTAGATCATTATGGAAGAAAACCTAGATCACAAATTGAAATGCAGAGAAGTGATATCTTTTTGCTGACAAAGATCCATATAGTCGAAGCTATGTTTTTTCCAGTAGTCATGTATGGATGTGAGAGTTAAAGAAGGGTGAGCACCGAAGAACTGATGCTCTCGCACTATGGTGCTGGGAAAAACTCTTGAGAGTCCCTTGGACAGCACAGAGATCAAACCAATCAGTCCTAAGGGAAATCAACCCTGAATATTCATTGGAAGAACTGATGCTGAAGCTGAAGCTCCAATACTTTGGCCACCTAATGTGAAGAGCCAGCTCATTGGAAGAGACCCTGATGCTGTGAAAGATTGAAGGCAGAAGGAGACAGGGATGACAGAGGATGAGATGGTTGGATGGTATCACCTACTCAGGGACATGAAATGAGCAGATTCCAGGAGACAGTGAAGGACAGGGAAGCCAGACGTGGTGCAATTAATGAGGTCACAAGGAATCAGACACAACTTAGCGACTGAACATCAACAGTCCTTATTACAATTTTCTATCCTTAGTTTAAATGTTAGTTTCTTCAACTATACAATTTTTCAGGTAGTGTTAGGACTTGATATGCTTTTTTCTAGTGAGAAAATATTCACTCTTTTCTGTATTTTTGAAGTCAAAACAAACTTAAGCCTGATTGGTTAGCACACTGGATTTCAGAAAGCATGACTACAGTTTTCAGATGAGCAGAGGTAAAAATAGCAGAGAGCAAAATGTATTAAATCTCTCACTCTTCTTACTGAAGTCTAGAGGATCTACTGATTGATACTTAGAAGAAGTTTCTGAATATATTTCCAAATACATAGATACAGCACTAATAAGTCAAGAAAATAGCTGTTCTGAATAAAGTCAATTGCACAGCTTTTCCTTTATATGGAGGGTTTCAACCATATTCCTTTACAGAGCAAATGAGAAAGTAAGGAACATACTAGAGAAGTGAGCATGTAATGGGGCTTCCCTAGTAGCTCAGCTGGTAGAGAGACCACTTGCAATGCAGGAGACCTGGGTTTGATCCCTGGCTTGGGAAGATCCCTTGGAGAAGGAAACAGTTTTCCACTCCAGTTCTGGCCTGGAGAATTCAATGGACTGGATAGTCCATGAGGTTGCAAAGAGTAGGACATGACTGAGTGGCTTTCACTTTCACTTTCAATGGTTATCAATACCTAATTTCACCCTGTAACTAGTTACAGGTTTTTCCTGAATACCTTTGCTTTTTCAATAATGGAAACACCTTCTGCCAGCATTCCAGATTCTCCAAACAAGTTTACTTTGAAAGCAATGTACTCTTAATGTCTTCTCAATGACTTGAGAAGAGATACATATCACTATTATCTGTGAGTAGTTATGGTGGTTTGGAAAGTGGTAATATATAGATGTACAGTTTTTGAGATAGTTTGAATCCTAGAAACAAGCCACAGACCTTCCTTAGTACTATTTGTCCCTGCTCTAGGTGACATGGCTGGGTTTAATCATATATAGAGAGAGCACAAATCAGAATGGAGATCTTCAGAGCTGACTATTCACACACTTGGAAATTACACACATTTAGTGAGGCAGTTGTAAAAGATTTCCTTTTTTCTCTTTTTTTTTTTTTTTTTATTAGTTGGAGGCTAATTACTTTACATCATTACAGTAGTTTTTGTCATACATTGAAATGAATTAGCCATGGATTTACATGTATTCCCCATCCCGGTCCCCCCTCCCACCTCCCTCTCCACCCGATCCCTCTGGGTCTTCCCAGTGCACCAGGCCTGAGCACTTGTCTCATGCATCCAGCCTGGGCTGGTGATCTCTTTCACCCTAGATAATATACATGTTTCGATGCTGTTCTCTTGAAACATCCCACCCTCGCCTTCTCCCAGAGTCCACAAGTCTGTTCTATACATCTGAGTCTCTTTTTCTGTTTTGCATATAGGGTTATCGTTATCATCTTTCTAAATTCCAAATATATGTGTTAGTATACTGTAATGGTCTTTATCTTTCTGGCTTACTTTGCTCTGTATAATGGGCTCCAGTTTCATCCATCTCATTAGAACTGATTCAAATGAATTCTTTTTAATGGCTGAGTAATATTCCATGGTGTATATGTACCACAGCTTCCTCATCCATTCGTCTGCTGATGGGCATCTAGGTTGCTTCCATGTCCTGGCTATTATAAACAGTGCTGCGATGAACATTGGGGTGCATGTGTCTCTTTCAGATCTGGTTTCCCTGGTGTGTATGCCCAGAAGTGGGATTGCTGGGTCATATGGCAGTTCTATTTCCAGCTTTTTAAGAAATCTCCACACTGTTTTCCATAGTGGCTGTACTAATTTGCATTCCCACCAACAGTGTAATAGGGTTCCCTTTTCTCCACACCCTCTCCAGCATTTATTGCTTGTAGACTTTTGGATAGCAGCCATCCTGACTGGCATGTAATGGTACCTCATTGTGGTTTTGATTTGCATTTCTCTGATAATGAGTGATGTTGAGCATCTTTTCATGTGTTTCTTAGCCATCTGTATGTCTTCCTTGGAGAAATGTCTGTTGAGTTCTTTGGCCCATTTTTTGATTGGGTCATTTATTTTTCTGGAGTTGAGCTGGAGGAGTTGCTTGTATATTTTTGAGATTAATCCTTTGTCTGTTGCTTTGTTTGCTATTATTTTCTCCCAATCTGAGGGCTGTCTTTTCACCTTGCTTACTTTTATTTAGAACAAAAATTGTTTCTGAACACAGTAAGTAACAATGATCAATATTTGTGTGTGTGTGTGTGTGTGTGTGTGTGCGGGAGCATGAATTTGACACTCTTCTTTTCCCTGTTGATTGTATTATTCTTCTGTTTGAAATAAAGTTTATTTGAATTTATAACTAAAATATGGTAGACTGAGCCTAAGCTTTTAATATTCCTTTCCTCCCCCAAAATAATATCTTTTGACTTGATAATACAAAAATAAGATAAATATAGTGCCATTTTTATGAAAATGAAACTATATTACCTCCACATCAAAGCTTCAGCAAAATCTTCAAGTTGCAAGACACATTAAACCTATTGGGTAAAAGAGTCCCCTTTCTGGATTACATGTGACAAAAAAACAAAGGTAAAAAAGTAATTAGAAGATATGAGAGCAGAAGACTATGGAAATTTCCAAACTCAGAACAGCAAATGATGGAAAAGTGGTGTGATTATGTATCAGAATTTCCCTAATTCAATCTAAATTCTCTTGATGATGCTGTTATTATTTCAATATTAGCAAAAATAGTAGTAATATTCATTGTGTAATATGATTAAGTTCCAGATATTTTTCTAAATATTTACACACAATGTGTCATTTGATACATAGAAAAATCCAAAGACACCTGTAATGCATTTAGTATCTTTTGGAGATAAGAAAATTGGGATCTAGAAAATACTGCTAATGTGCTAGCAATATCTTGGGGCAGAGAGGGAAGACACTAAGAAAATAGAGAACAAAAGGTAGTAGCAGAGAAATACAAAAGGAGAAGCAGAAAAAGAAAGAGGAGGAAGAGGAAGAGAAGACAATGGGAGAAGTGAAAAAGAAAGAAATGAAACTACAGGAGAAAATAATAATGAAAGAAGCAGCAACTTACAATAGACTATCAGTAAAAAAGAGAGAAATGAAAAGACAGGAGAAAGTGATGAAGAAAGAAGCAGCAACTTAATTAGAAAGAAAAATGAGAGTGTCAGTCACTCAGTTGTATCTGGCTCTCTGCTGACCGCATGGACTGTAGCCTGCCAGGCTCCTCTGTCCATGGGATTCTCCAGGCAAGAATACTGGAGTGGGTTGCATTCCCTTCTCCGGGGGATCTTCCTGACCCATGGATTGAACCTGGGTCTCCTGCCTTGCAGGCAGAATCTTTACTGTCTGAGTCACAGGGAAGCCAACCATATATCAAGTAGATTCATTAATGTAATAAAAATGGGCTGAATTATTTAAAATACACTCATTAAATGAAATAAAGAACTAGCAATAAAGAAGGATGAAATATGTATAATGGCAAAAACAAAATGAAAGCTGTGATGGTTATACTGTTATATAAAAAGAACTGAGAGTCAAAAGCATGGGAAAACAAGTTATTTTATGTAAGTAAGGATAAATCCACAAAGAGAACATTCATGAACTTTTTTTTTTTTTTTAATTTTTATTAGTTGGAGGCTAATTACTTTACATCATTACAGTAGTTTTTGTTATACATCGATATGAATTAGCCATGGATTTACATGTATTCCCCATCCCAGTCCCCCCTCCCACCTCCCTCTCCACCCAATCCCTCTGGGTCTTCCCAGTGCACCAGGCCCGAGCACTTGTCTCATGTACCCAACCTGAGCTGGTTATCCATTTCACCCTAGATAATATACATGTTTCAATGCTGTTCTCCTGAAACATCCCACCCTCGCCTTCTCCCAGAGTCCACAAGTCTGTTCCATACATCTGAGTCTCTTTTTCTGTTTTGCATATAGGGTTATCGTTACCATCTTTCTAAAGTCCATATATATGTGTTAGTATACTGTATTGGTCTTTATCTTTCTGGCTTACTTCACTCTGTATAATGGGCTCCAGTTTCATCCATCTCATTAGAACTGATTCAAATGAATTCTTTTTAATGGCTGAGTAATATTCCATGGTGTATATGTACCACAGCTTCCTCATCCATTCGTCTGCTGATGGGCATCTGGGTTGCTTCCATGTCCTGGCTATTATAAACAGTGCTGCGATGAACATTGGGGTGCATGTGGCTCTTTCAGATCTGGTTTCCTTGGTGTGTATGCCCAGAAGTGGGATTGCTGGGTCATATGGCAGTTCTATTTCCAGCTTTTTAAGAAATCTCCACACTGTTTTCCATATGTATCAAATAATAGGGTTTGAAATACATTAAACATATCTAGGGACAATATGTGAATAAACTGATAACAATATAAATCATAGTGTGAGGCTTTAATATTACATCTCTCCTTCAGTTTTAAAGATATAATTGACATATAGCACTGTACAAGTTTAAGGTATATGGCACAATGATTTGACTTACATACACCATGAAATTATTTCCACAGAAAGGTTAGTGAACGTCCATCATCTCCTACATACTCAAAAAGAAAAAAATCTTTTTCCTTGTGATAAGAATTCTCAAGATTTATTCTCTTAAGCACTTGCATATATAACATGCTGCTGCTGCTAAGTCGCTTCAGTCATGTCCGACTCTGTGAGACCCCATAGACGGCAGCCCACCAGGCTCCTCCGTCCGTGGGATTTTCCAGGCAAGAGTACTGGAGTGGGGTGCCATTGCCTTCTCCACATATATAACATACAACAGTGTTAATGACATTTATCATGTTTTCTGTTATACTCCTATTTACGTAGTTGGCTTCCCTGGTGGCTCAGTGGTAAAGAATCTGCCTGCAATGCAGGAGACGTGGGTTCAAGCCCTGGGTTGGGAAGATTCCCCTGGAGAATGAAATGGTAACCCACTCCCAGCATTCTTGCCTAGAGAATTTCATGGACAGAGAAGCCTGGTAGACCCCAGTCCATGGGGTTGCAGAGTAGGACACGACTGAGCGACTAAAACACACTGTTTTTCTGGATATTTGTGGTTAACACAGGCAGGGGGAATTATCTTCATCCGGTTACCCCCTGCCTCTGTTAACCACAAATCTGACCTCTATATTGTGAGTTTGGTTTTGAAGTATAATTGACTTACAACACTATGTTAGTTCCTGGTATGTGTGTTAGTCATTCAGTCATGTCAGACTCTTTGCGACCCGTTGACTATAGCCCACCAGGCTTCTCTGTCCATGGCATTATCCAGGCAAGAATACTGGAGCGGGTTGCCATTCCTTTCTCCAGGGAGTTCTTCGTATACAACATATTAATTCAGTATTTCTATACATTACAAAATGATCACCAAGGTAAGTCTAGTTATCACCTGTCACCATACAAAGATATTATATTTTTATTGACTATATTCCCCACACTGTACATTTCCTCCCTGTGACTCATTTATTTTGTATCTGGAAGTTTGCACCTCTAATCTCCCTCACCTATTTCTCTCGTCCACCCATCCCAATCCTTACTGGCAACTACCTGTCTGTTTTCTATATCCCTTAAATATGACATTTTTGTGTCTGTTCATTTATTTTGTATTTTAGATTCCATATATAAGTAAAATCATATGGTATTTGTCTTTCTCTGTATCACTTATTTCACCATAATACCCTCTAGATTCATCCCTGTGATTGCAATTGGCAAGATTTCATTCTTTTCTATGGCTGAATAATATCCTGTTGCATGTGTATATACACAGCATATAAATAATGACTTTTTTGTCCATTCATGTATTGATGAGCCATTTACGTTGCTTTCAAATGCTGGGTATCATAAATAATGCTGTAATGAACATAGGAGTGGATATGCTTTTTTAATAGGTATTTTCATTCTCTTCAGATAAATACCCAGGAGTGGATTTGTTGGCTCATATAGTTCTGTTTTTAATTATTCTGAGGAAACTCCATACATTTTTCCATAGTGGCTATACCAATTTATATTACCATTATGAATGTTACATTCATATTACATTATGAATGTTCCTTTTTTTCCACATTCTCCCCAACACTTGTTATTTGTTCTTTTTTGATAACAGCCACTCTGACAGGTGTGATATGACATCTCATTGTGGTTTTGACTTGCATTTCCCTGATGATTAGCAATGGTGAGCATCTTCTCATGTATCTGTTGGCCATCTGTACGTTTCTTTGAGAAAATACCTTTGTAAGTCCTCTGCCCATTTTTCTAATCAGGTTGTTTGTTTTTGTTTCTGTTTTATGTCTTGATGTAGAATTGTTCGATTTTTGGATATTTTGGATATTAACCCATTGTCAGATTTATCTTTTGCAACTGTCTTCCATTCAGTAGGTAGCATTTTCCTTTTGTTAATAATATCCTTTTCCGTGCAAAAACTTTCTAGTCTGATGTAGTCCTATTTGTTTATTTTTTGCTTTTGTTTCTCTTACCTGAAGAGACAAGTTAAAAAAAAAATGCTAAGACTTGTGTCAAAGAGCATACTGTCTATGCTTATGTCTCAGAGTTTTATGGTTTCAGGTCTTACACTTAAGTCTTTGATCCATTTGAGTTAACTTCTGTGTATGGTATGATTAAGTAGTCCAGTTTGATTCCTTGCATGTAGCTGCTTAGTTTTCCCAGCACCACTTACTCTAGAGATTGTCTTTTCCCTTTTGCATAGTCCTGCCTTCTTTGTCATAGATTAATTGGCCATTCAAGTGTGGGTTTATTTCTGGACTCTCTATTCTATTCCATTGATCTGTGTGTATGTTAGAGATTTTAATATAACATTTTAACCAATATAATGAAAAAAGTGAATTGAAGATTTAAACTATAGCATTGTTATTCATAGTTTAAAATATGTATAAGAAAATTTATCCTTAAAAATTGTTTTAATCATCCTTAGGAACATTGTTGATAATAGCATATATTAGGGGAAAAACTGAAGTTCAATAATAGAGGACAATTTATAGATATTACAGGGAGACATACTAGAATAATAGCTTCCTGTAAATCTAACAACATGGAAACAATTCTCATTTTATTTTAAGAAGAAATATCAGGTTACTGTTTGACATCCCATTCTGGGATATTAATATTTTATAAAATGATTGAATTATACAAGTAACTCTAGAATTATTTTTTTGTTTCTATTTGCTTATAGTTTCCAAATGACCTACATACAATACACTATTTTGGTAATCAGATAAAGGCCAAAAATGCAATTTTAGAAACCAACTTTATTTTTCTAATAAAATGTCAACTGCATATTTTGATGTATGATTTAGATAGTTTTTAGAGTTTTTTGTTGAAATTTTAGTTATATAGGAATGAGACACAAAGAATTTAGTGAAGTTGTGCTTTTTTCGTCTTGATCAATGGTCTCTATCAAATGAGAAAATTCATTCAAGTGAAATATCATCCCTCTCCCCCCACTACATATACACCAATGCACCACTGTGCATATCACATTTGGGTCGGTCTGGTATTTTTGCTTTGAGATCCATATTAAAAAAAATTTTTTTTCCTTGTTGCATTGGTTGGTGTGAAAGAACCCTTAAAATGTATATTTCCAAACACTGTTTGGCTTCTTAAGGAACTACCTATTATTTTGAGAATTGGACTCCTGCTGCTGCCAGTTTGAGTCGCTATGAAGATCAAAGATGAGAAGTAAAATTACAGCTCTTAAATTTTTTTTTGAAAAGGAGATGTCAACTTTCTGACATTAGGCACTGCAATCAATCCTTATCATTCTTCCATTCTCAGGAATGAGTGGAGAAAAAGACCATTTCAAAACTAAATTATTGCCTCACTATCAGATAGTAGTTTAAAAGCTCTTTGTACATCAGATTTTTGTTTCTTTTCATATATCTTGGACTTTGAAAGAGAGTTGATATAAAATTGCTTAATGTTTTCATAGATGGATTTAGTGTCTTCCCTTTTCTTTTAGAATGCCCTTACTAAAGATTCTTTTTTAAAAATTTTTTTATTTTACTTTTATTGGGAGGATAATTTCTCTACAATATTGTGATAGCATCCAGCATACATCAACATGAACCACCCATAGGTATACATAAATACCACCTGCTCCTAAACTGCTCTCCCATCACCCTCACCGTCTCACCCCTCTAGGTCATCACAGAGCACCAGCTTTGGGTTACCTGCATTGTGACCCGACGGAATAGTATTGAAACATATATATTGCCACATGTAAAGTAAATAGCCAGTGGGAATTTGCTGTATATTCTTGATTGTCTCCTTTCATCATTTCAACATCCCCACAATGAGGTAATCATTTCTTTTGTATATGACCATATTAATAATTGGTCTCCCAGAGAATCATACATTAGTACCATAGAGATATGAACTAAATGTTCATAACAAAAATAGGACACTTTTTTTTGCTATCATTAGGGATATTTTCCATATCAAGATAGTCATCACAGTACATAAAATATTTTAAAAATATGTGTATGCACTGTAGTGACTTTAAATATCACAAATTAAATCAGTGAAAACTTATGGTGCTAACCTAGATATATTTTTGACTGACTCAGTAAACAAGATGGCCAACATGAAAATCAAATGGTAATTAACAGCAACAAAGATTTTAATATCATCAAAATACATTCTTACAACTGAGTTTCTAGAATGATTAAGCACTGTCATTACCAGATGTATAAAGTCAGTGCGGGGGGAGGCATTTTAATGAAATGGTTAATCTATGCTTGATGGTAAAATATGTAGTAAAGACCTTTTGAGAAATATATGTAGTTTCACAAATCACGCCATCTTCTGGAAAAAGTATACAGATGTAACAGAATCAAATCGGTAGCAGATGAAATTGAGGGAAATAGCAGTCTGTATCAAAGTAGTCACACACATTGAATCAGCTACAGAGCAGTCTTTTGAACCTTTATTTTATATACACACACATATATTCAGTGGGTGGTTAAAAAAATTGCATCAAAAAATGGGTTAACAGTACTTTGGATATTTTTTTTTTAAGTAAGTTAATAATAAGAGTGGAAAGCGCTTTTAAAGATTGGCTTATGGTTTACCAGTACAGAATTTGTCAGAGAAATATTGGCCAGAGTTTTATTTTTCTTCATGGAGAAAAATATATATATAATACAAGGAGAAAAAACTGGATAAAGTGAAATACTTTGTTTTTTAATGGTAGTTATAATTTGGGCATAATTAACAGACTCTTTTTTTTTCAGAGCTGTAGTTTTGTTAGTCACTCAGTCATGTCTGACTCTTTGCAGCCCCATGGATTGTAACCCACCAAGCTTCCCTGTCCTTGGAATTTTCCAGGCAGTAATACTGGAAGTGGGTAGCCATTCCCTTTCCCAGGGCGTCTTCCTGACTCACAAATTGAACCTGGGTCTCTTGTATTGCAGGCAGATGCTTTATTGTTTGAACCACTAGGGAAGCAAACTAGGAAGTTTAAATCAACAGGAACATATCAAATATTTATTGACTTTTTATAGTGTATATGTCAAAATTACTTCAATTAAAATGAAATTTGAATGTTAGATTGAGTGAACTCAGTGTAGGTAGACTTAAAACTACTTCTATTTACATTTCTGTGTAATGATTATTATCAAATTAATGGACACATTAAAAAATTATATCATTTTTCATCTATTGTAAATTATTTCTGTTTAAGGAGACTGATCGAGAGCTCCTACAACACAATAACAAATATTACAACAAATTGACAGGAAAAAATAAGCACTGAAGTATATGCCTAGGCAATTCACAGAAAAAGAAATAGGAAATGTCAATTAAGGGAAAATATTGTGACAGAAATGTATATTAGGACATAAAAGGACATCAATTTCAGTTAACTAAATGGGATTAAAAAAATTATTTAAAAAACCAAACATATCCTCTGTAACTTTCCTTATCTAAAAAACATTCTACTTTCCTTAAATAGTTTTCATATTAAACTGTTTACTTTTACCCTTATTATTTCTAACTAGTTTCCATTGATTAGAATTTTAACCCTTAAAATTCTTAATTACTAATGAAAACTAAAAAGTAAACAGTTGTAGACTGTCTTTGACACTAACTCTCTGTGGATTCACAAATGTATAAATAACATTTTATAGTTTCTTGAAGTGTATGTCCTTCCTCACAGTAAAATTTTCAATGCAGCACATGATATATTTACTAATAAATCTACATATCTTTTATTCTTCATTTTACAAATGAAGCCAAAAGTGGTTAAAAGTTATGGTCAGTAATGAATGAGGATTTTGTCTTATTTCATAATGATCTAGATATTCAATGAATATCTATCATTTAACCTATCTCAATGTAACTGAAGCTGAGTTCCTCTGCCAAGTTTATGATTAACCTCTTTATCCAAAATGTTACTGTATTCCTTTTCTTGTCTAATACTTGTTCCCTTCAAGATTGAGAAAAAGCAAAGAAAATAGGGAACTGAAACCAAGCTATGGTGCTGAACCGAACTGCGGGGCTGCTCCCACTAGCCCATGCGGTAAACAGTCTGCTAACACCAGGCTGTGGTGGAGGAAAGTACAGTGTTTATCAGACGGTGTCAGATACTGATTCCTAGTAGGTTAGGGCTCAAAAAGCCCCAAACTCCATGATGGGGTTTAGCAAACCACGTTTAAAGGCCAGGTGGGGGAGGGGAAGGTCACAGGGTATGTGATGAGCTTGGTCACAATGCTCTGATTGGTTGACGTTGAGGTAAGAGGATGGTTAACATTATCAATCCTTAGGCACCACTAGGTCTGGGGGCTATCTGGTCATGATCATCAAGTAGTTAATTCTTCTATTTGGTGGTGGTTTTAGCATCTGAAAAACTCAGGAAATGTGCCCAAGAGACTACTATTATCTAGGTACTTCAGAGAGGAACTGCAGCGGAGAATATGGGGGAGGGGTCTGTCCCAACAAGACCCTGTGGGGATCTCCCTGAGTACAGACGCCTTCCCATGCCCCCTATTCTTTGTAGGAAAAAGGCTTCAGCCAGGCTCCTAGACCTTCCCTGAGTTCCAAAGGGCAGATTCAGTTACTGATCAGGGAAGGGAGGGAATGTAGAAACAAAGAAAAACAATCAAGCAATAGAGAGGCATAAAGCAAAGTCTTGGTTCCTCCTGAAGGAGTGCATCTAACACTTTCCTTTGAGCTCTTCTGCAGAACTAGGTCCCATCCAGACAGAGGATGGTAATAGGCTGAGCACAGGATTCCCAGAACGCCTCCCAGGGCTGCATTGTTTCTATTGTTTCCTGACTGCTTCTGCCTTGTCTTCCCATCCTCTCCTCTGTGGTTAGCAACTGTTTGAATCTGCCGCTTGGAGCTCTGGGAAGGCAAAGGAGGCTCAATAAAGCCTATTTCCTACAAACAGGAAACTGGGGACACAGAAAGACTTTCGTGCTGGGAGGACCCCATAGGAACCTGCTTGGGTTTTTAAACTCACTGTTGGTAATGGAACAGTTGGATTCAAATTGTGTTTCTGGTAGATGAAGTAAATTAAGTTCACCTGCTTAGGTGACTTAAGCTTTTTGCTAGTATAGATAATTATGGAGAAAACTTTGAAGATTTTTCATTCACATAGTAATCAAATAACCTCTCCTTTCTTCCCCCTCCTGATAAGAATTAACTCACTGAAGTTTGAGTTTCAAATACAGAACCCTCAGTTTCTGTAAAAGACAAGGTAGAATATTTTCATCCCAAAGACACAAAGGAAAAGTGTAGTTTCCTCCCAGAAGGACTTTTGTTTCCTAAATTCAGTTTTTACAGTACTTATGAGCATTTGAATATGGGAGGTTTGGGCCTTCTTAAGAAGAATAGGCAGGCTTTTTCTATTTTTGTAAAGGCACAATTCCTAAGAAAATTTTACAAGCTGTCCTCTATAGGACAGTTGATTTTAATTTATCGAGGAATTGAGTTGTAACCTGAATGCTATCAAGGGTCTAAGATAATCATATTTACCTTTAATTCACTTGTTAATATCAGGGATAGAATATTCAACTAAGAAATCAAAAGATTCCCATGTTCTCAATTTAGAGCTGTTTCTCTTTAGAATATTTTTCTTTCCCTCTGGGTATATAGTTTCATTAGCTGAGGAGGGAAGGCCTGAGGAAAAAATTCCTATCAGGCTCTGAATATCAGCTTCCAATTTGGCTAACTTCTTACCCTAGAGCTACTTAAAAAACAAACAAACAAACAAAAAAAACACTTTCAAATATCTTGTCAGGTTTCAGCCAGGACAAAGAGAATAAGTATTCCTGGCAGAATTGAATGACTCCCTAGATGGTAAAGTATCTGCCTACAGTGTGGGAGACCTGGGTTCAATCCTTGGGTCGGGAAGCTCTCCTGGAGAAGGAAATGGCAACCCACTCCAGTATTCCTGCCTGGAAAATCCCATGGATGGAGGAACCTGGTAGGCTACAGTCCACGGGGTTGCAAAGAGTTGGACACAACTGAGTGACTTTACTTCACTTCATTTAGACACAAGAGGTGTCTAGCCAGAGGGTACAAATGATACTACCCTCCCAAGATACAGAGTTACTCCCCAAAAAACAGCCAAAAGGAAGAAAGATTTAGGTAATTTCTCTGAAAGCTGGCAACAGCTAATAGTAATATCAGCAGCCCAGTCTACATTACCAATCTAAACTTAAGTCAGCCTACAATTAGGAGAAACACCTGTCAAAGAATCCATGTCTCTAACTCAGCTGTAGCTAGTTTACCTTACCCTCGGAAGTAGAAGCTGCTAGCCTGAAAGGGTAATTGACCTCCTAGCCAATCAAGCCCAGTTTCCCTGTTGCCTCTTCTAAGTTCTGTAAAAATCAGTCTTGCCCCAGATCCCGTAGGAACAGCATCCCCGCTTCTTGCCCAAAACAAGAGGATTGCTTTCCTTTGAATAAAGGGCATCAAACTCATTACTATTTTTTTTTAATTAGGTTCATCATTTGACAAACCCTAGCCATAGAGAGATGGCAAACCACATTTCTGTTTGGTCACATTTTGGGGCCCCCCAACCTGATAGTTGAGCCACCAGCATGTCAAGGAATCAACAACCTGTATGCTGCAGACAGACGGAAAGCCAAGTCAAGTTCTCGGGACACAAAACGGGACAAACAAGAGGACAATAGCTGGTGCTTGAAGAGAAAAGGATAGATAAACATTAAGAAACAATGTGAAATTTTACCTTATCTTCTCGACTGGGCACTGAGAGATCCAGAAGAGTTGACACTGGTAAGAATTTTCACCTTTCACCAGCTTCTGCTAGTTATCACAGAACCCAAACTGCAAGCCCCATAGTGAGTGGGGTTTACAGTAGAGTATGAAGCCCCACAACTACCAGAATTTTCTAGGTTTTCTATCAATTTTAATTTTAGCTTCCTCTGTGCCGTTTTAGGTAATAACTCACAGCAATTTACTACAGAATCCTTGGGAGTGTAATCAACCCTAGGAGGGGCCCTAAATGGTGGTCCTCCTTTGAGCGTAGATGGGGTGTTCAAGTTGGTATGGAAGAATTTGCACCACCTTTGAGGATATTTTATTCCGGTGTCCATTTGCAAGTTTGTTGCAAATGAGATAGCAATTTCTGGCTCCGTGTTTTGATGTTGGACTCCTGGGAGCATGACAGTGGGGAAGACCAGGGATTGTTTTAGGTTTCTGGACTTGTTGCAGTTGTAGGACGACAACTTGGACTTTTGTCTATGGTCTTGTCTCTTCAGAGTGAAAAGGTGATTTAGAAAGAGGATTGGTAGACTGTGAGTACTCAGGCAAAGGAGGATAGAGGGGAGCAGTAGGAATCACATCAGTTCCAGTTTTGCTTTGGGTCCTTCTCATGTCTTTACTTTTCCATTAGCATTTTGTAGTGAATCTTTCAATGAAGTTATTTTGGAACCTTGAAATTTTTTGGAATTCTCCGTAACAATGAAAATAGATATCCCATTCAGTTGTTTGATTTGGGAACCCTTGTTTTTAAATGTACTCTTCGATAATCTTGTCTAATTATTGTGTCCATAAAGGCTATTGTGTTTCTAGATTTTCTAAGTAAGGATTTTTACCATTTTTGTAGGTATCTACAGCTTCTGGGACCACAGTTGTTAGATGTAAAATAATCAGATGTGCCAGAAGGCAATGCACTCAATTCTTTGAAACTTGAGGATTCATTTGTATTGTTAAGTATTGGATCTCTTGGAGCTAAATTAATAACAAAGAGGGATATGAAGCTGGGTTGGGGATTTTGTGGTGTTATATAGAAATGGCAACCCACTCTAATATTCTTGCCTGGAAAATTCCACGGACAGAGGAACCTGGCGGGCTACAATCCATAGGTCACAAAGAGTTGGATATGACTGAGCACACACATACAGTTTATCTCATTGCAAACAAAATTTCTTGAGGTCAGCGAGCTACTGTCAAGTTAACCTGTTTTATGACCAACTTATCCTAGCACGAGAGTCTTAGAGTTAGCTGATAAGTGTTCAGACAACTTTTAAGTGCTAAGTCATGCCTACCAACTTTGCCGCTTTGACTTTTGAGATTCTCATTAGTAATAGAACTATCAATTCCTTTCACAAAAAGATTTCTTTATAGTGGTGGATGCCCTGGCAGCTTTTAATAGTTCAACTTATGCTACCTAGATTTTGATGTGCTATTGGTCAAAGCAATTAAAATTTATTTTCCTAATTTATTTCCCCAAGCTCCCCAGTGGTTTATGCTGTAGACTTAACTTGAGGCTTTGTGAGTCACTTAAAGACTGCTATCCATTGAAGACTCCCAATATAACTCTATAATTACTTGTGAACCTTTCCAGGATCCAGAACCTGGGAATTGTAATAAACCCTGAAACATTTCCAGCACCCCAGTGCCTTTCTAGTGTATGTGTATGTGTGAGTGTATCTATATATATGATATATATTGTATATATGTGTATAAAATATATATACACATACATATGCCATATCTTCTTTATCTATTGATGGACACATGTTGCTTCCATATATTGGCAAAGTAATGCTGCTATCAACATTGAAGTACATGTATCTTTTCAAATTAGTGTTTTTATTTTCTTTGGGTATATACCTAGTAGTGGAATTGCTATATCCTATGATATTTCTATTTTTAGTTTTTTCTTTTAACTCCATACTATTTGCTATAGTGGTGGCACCAATTTAAATTCCTGCTGGCATTGTATTAGGGTTTTATTTTCTCTGTGCTTGCCAATATTTCTTATTTGTAGACTTTTTGATGATAGCCATTCTGATAGGTATGAGGTGATATCTTGGGGATTTGATTTGTATTTCTCCACACGTTTTCAAGCCTGTTGACTGTCTGTCTGTTTCTTTGAAAATATATCTATGCAGGTCTTCTACTCATTTTTAAATTGGGTTGTTTGTTTTATTGATTTTGAGTTGTATGAGTTGATTATATATTTTGGGTATTAACTCCTTACTGGTCATATCATTTGCAAATATACCTCCTGTTAAGTAGATTCTGTTTTCATTTCATATATGATTTCCTTTGTTGTGCAAAAGTTTATTTAAAAATTAATAAAAAATTTAATTAGGTCTCATTTGTTTATATTTGCTTTTTCTTCCTTTGCCTGAGATGAGAGATCCAAAAATATATTGATATTATTTTTGTCAGAGAGTGTACTGCCTGTGCTTTCTTCTAGGGGTTTTATGATTTCTGAGTGTATATTTAGGTCTTTAGTTCATTTTGAGTTTATTTTTATATATAGTGTGAGAAAATGTTCTAAATTCATTTTTTTAATGTAGCACTCCAATTTTCCCAGCACCACTGATTGAGAAGACTCTTTCTTTCCTATTTATATATTGTTGCCTCCTTAGTCATTGATTAGTGTACCATAAGTACATGGGATTTTTTCTGGGTTTTGTATTCTTTTCCATTGATCTCTATGTCTATTTTTGTGCCCATATCATACTGTTTTGATTCCTGTAGTTTTTAGTATAGTTTGAAGTAAGGGAGCATGATAACTCCAACTTTGCTAATTTTTCTCAAAATTTCTTTGGCAATTGAGAATCTTCCAATAATATGTTAAATAGAAGTGGTCAGAGTGGATAATCCTCTTGTTGCTGATTTTGAGGAAAAGATTTTAGCTTTTTACTCTCAGGTGTGATGTTAGCTGTGAGTTTGTCATACATAACCTTTATTATGTTGAGATATGTTCCCTCTATACCAACTTTGAAGTGAAAAGTGAAAGTCGCTCAGTTATGTCCAACTCTTTGTGACCCCATGGACTATACAGTCCATGGAATTCTTTAGGCCAGAATACTGGAGTGGGTAGATTTCCCTTTTCCAGGGGATCTTCCCAACCCAGGGATAGAAGCCAGGTCTCCCGCATTGCAGGCAGATTCTTTATCAGCTGAACCACAAGGGAAACCCAAGAATACTGGAGTGGATAGGCTATCCCTTTTTCAGCAGATCTTCCCGACCCAGGAATTGAACCGGAGTCTCCTGCATTGCAGGCAGATTCTTTACCAACTGAACCATCAGGGAAGCCCCAATTTAGATGATAGCTTTTATCATGAATGGATGTTGAATTCTGTCACTTGCTTTTTCTACATCTATTGAGATGATCAATGTTAATGTTAATCCGTCCTTTTTTTCATGTGGTGTAGCACACTGATTGGATTGAAGATAGTGAAATATCCTGGTGTATTATACTTCTTACATATTGTTGAATTCAGTGCGTCTATATTCAACAGAGATATTGGTCTATGATTTTCTTTAATTATAATTAAATTTCTATCATTACAAATTCAATTTCACTACTAATGATTGCTATGTTCAGATTGTTCTTCTTGATTCAGTCTTGGAAGATTATATGTTTCTGGAAATTTATTATGTTGTCCAATTTGTTCACATATAACTGTTCATAGTATTCTCTTATAATTTTTTGTATCTCTGGGATATTGGTTGTTATTTCTTTTGTTTCTTATTCTGTTTATTTGAGTCATTTTTTTTTTTCTTAATGAGTTTGACTCACGGCTTATTAACTTGAACTTTTCAAAAAACCAAATCTTGGTTTCATTGGTATTTTCTGTTCCTTTCCAGGTCTCTATTTTATTTATTTCCTCTGTGATCTTTATTATTTTCCATCCTTCACCTACTTTGGGTTTTGCTTGTGTTTTTTTTTTTTTTTCTCCTAATTTCTTAAGATGTTAGATTAGGTTGTTTAAGATTTTTCATTTTCTTGAGTTAGGCCCATATTGCTATAAATTTACATTTTGCTTTGCATCCCATAAATTTTGGAAAACTTTTTAATTTGTCTTGAGATATTTCCTAGTTTTATTTCCTCATTAACCTTTTGATAGTTTAGTAATATAGTTTATTCTCCACATTTGTATGTTTCCTATTTGCTTTGTGTATTGATTTCTATTTTCATACCATTGTAGTCAGAAAATAAGGTTGATATAATTTCTATCCTGTTAAATGTATTAAGACTTGTTTTTATCACCTCCCCTGCTGGCTCAGTCAGTAAAGAATTATCCTGCATTGATGGAGACCTGGTTTTAGTCCCTGGGTCAGGAAGATCCCCTGGAGAAGAAAATGGCAACCTAATCCAGTATTTTTGCCTGGATAATCCCATGGACAGAGGATCCAGGTGGGCTACAGTCTGTGGGGTCACAAAGAGTCAGATATGACTGAGTGATTAAAACTTCACTTTTATGACCTATCATGTGATCTATCCTGGAGAATGTTCCATGTGCACTTGAAAGGAATATATTATATATTCTGCTGTTTTGGGATGGATTGTCTTGTTAAGTCCAAGTGGTCTAATGTGTCATTTAAAACTACTGTTTCCTTTTTGATTTTATGCCTGGATGAGCTGTCCATTGATGTAAGTGAAGCATTGAAGTCCTTTGCTATTAATGTAACATTGTCAATTTCCCCTTTTTGTCTATTAATATTTGCTTTATATATTCATGTGCTTCTATGTTAGGCACATATATGTTAGTGAACATGATATCCTCTTCTTGCATTGATTCCTTTGAAAGTGAAAGTCACTCAGGCATGTCTGACTCTTAGAGACCCCATGGACTATACAGTCCATGGAATTCTCCAGGCCAGAATACTGGAGTGTGTAGGCTTTCTCTTCACCAGGGGATCTTCCCAAACCAGGGATCAAACCCAGGTCTCCCACATTGCAGGCAGATTCTTTACCAGCTGAGCCACAAGGGAAGCCTTTATCACTACATAATGCTCTTATTTGCCTTTTGTTATAGATTTTGGTTTAAAGTTTATATTTAAACTGATGTGTGTATTATTGCTACCCTAGCTTTCTTTTCATTTCTACTTAGCATGAAAAGTCTTTTTTCATTCCCTCATGTTCAATCTCTGTGTGTCTTTAACTCTGAAGTGAGTTTCTTATAAGCAACATATGGATGGACATTGTATATTTTTAAATCTAATCCCTATTTCTTTTCATTGGAGTATTAAGTCCATTGACATTTAAAGTGATTATTGATGTGTACTTATTGCCATTTTGTTACTTTTTTGGTAGTACTTTTTGTTTCTTCCCTTGTGGCTTTGGTAATTTTCATTAGTGGTTTACTGGTGTTCCTATTTCTCTTGTTTTTCTGTATTTATTGTAAGTTTTTGACTTGTGGGTTCATATATGTTGGCCTATATATAAGTATATCTACTTGTTTTAAACTGATAGTTAATTTCAAACACATTCTGAAGATCTAGAATTTTTTACTCCTTTCTCCTACATTTTTTTTTTGTTTTCGATGTCATATTTTATACCCTCATGTTTATCTTTTAACTGTTTATTGTAGTTATAGCTAATTTTTTTTAATTTTTTCCCTTTTAATATTTATACTGTGAGGTAGTTAGAATAGGAAAAAGGAGTCCAAAATGGCAGTGGCTAGAAGATAAAGATGGGAAGAGCCCATGAAAATAGAACAAAGGTCAGAGGACCCAAGAGAGAACCTCAGGTGAAACAAACAGCCCTCCTGGCTAGCCAAATTTACATAGGGAAGGCTCATGGTGAGGAGATAAAACATATAAAAAGAGGAGAAAGAATTGAACCACCAGCCTCTCTTCTCTTTGCATCTTTTGGTCAGCTCATTCTCACACCTCAAGGATGTATTTTCCTTTGCTTACCAAATAAAACTGAGCTGTAACACTGGCCCATCAATTGCATCAAATTTAGCTGCAGTGAGACAGAACAAGGAAATTACAAACTCCCCCAATGATACTAATTTATTTATGTGGTGATCCACAGTCTTTACAATATACTTATCTTTACTTGTGGGATTTTTCTTTTCCCATACAGTTTTACTTTTGATGAAGCCTTTTGTTTTCCATTTACTGAAGATCCTTTAACATTTCTTGTAGGCTCACTTTAGCATTGATAGGAACCTGAAATGTTAGGTCCATGAATCAAGGCAAAGTGGAAGTGATCAAACAGGAGATGGCAGGAGTGAACGTCAACATTTTAGGAATCAGCTAACTAAAATGGATTGGAATGGGTGAATTTAATTAAAATGACCTTTGTATCTACAACTGTGGGTAAAAATCCCTTAGAAGAAAGGAAGGAGCCATCATAGTCAACAAAAGAGTCCAAAGTACAGTACTTGGATACAGTCTCAAAAATGACAGAATGATCTCTGTTCGTTTCCAAGGCAAACCATTCAATATCACGGTAATCTAGGTCTATGCCCCAATCAGTAATGCTGAAGATAGTGAAGCTGAATGGTTCTATGAAGACCTACAATACCTTCTAGAACTAACATAACTAACATCAAAAAAAGATGTCGTTTTCATTATCGAGGACTGGAATGCAAAAGTAGGAAGTCAAGAAATAACTGGTGTAACAGGCAAATTTGAGCTTGGAGTACAAAACAGAGAGGATGAACAGCTAAAAGATTTTTGCCAAGAGAGCACACTGGTCAAAGCCAACACCCTCTTCCAACAACACAAGAGAAGATTCTACACATGGACGTCACTAGATGGTCAATGCTGAAATCAGATTGACTATATTCTTTGCAGCCAAAGATGGAGAGCTCTAAACAGTAAGCAAAAACAATACTGGGAGGTGACTGTGGCTCAGATCATGAACTCTTTAGTGCCAAATTCAGACTTAAATTGAAGAAAGTAGGGAAAACCACTAGACCATTCATGTATGACCTAAATCAAATCCCTCATGATTATACAGTGAAATTTACAAAAAGATTCAAGGGATTAGATCTCATAGACAGAGTGCCTGAAGAACTATGGGCAGAGGTTCCCTACATGTTACAGGAGGCAGTGATCAAGACCATCCCCAAGAAAAAGAAATGCAAAAAGGCAAAATCGTTATCTGAGGAGGCCTTACAAATAGCTGTGAAAAGAAGAGAAGCAAAAGGCAAAGCAGAAAAGGAAAGATATACCCATTTGAATGCAGAGTTGCAAAGAATAAGGAAAAGAGATAAGAAAGTCTTCCTCAGTGATCAGTGCAAAGAAATAGAGGAAAAAAATAGAATGGCAAAGACTAGAGATCTCCTCAAGAAAATTAGAGCTACCAAGGGAACTTTTCATGTAAAGATGGGTGCAGTAAAGGACAGAAATGGTATGGATATAACAGAAGCAGAAGATATTAAGAATAGGTGGCAAGAATACACACAAGAACTGTACAAAAAAAGATCTTCATGACCCAGATGATCACGATGGTGTGATCTCTCACCTAGAGTCAGACATCCTGGAATGTGAAGTCAAGTGGGCCTTAGGAAGCATCACTAGGAACAAAGCTCATGGAGGTGATGGATTCCAGCTGAGCTACTTCTCTGTGAAAGTGCTGCACTCAATATGCCAGCAAATTTGGAAAACTCAGCCGTGGCCCTAGGACTGGAAAATGTCAGTTTTCATTCCAATCCCAAAGAAGGACAATGCCAAAGAATGCTCAAACTACCACACAATTGCACCCATCTCACATGCTATCAAAGTAATGCTCAAAATTCTCCAAGCCTGACTTCAACAATAAGTGAACCGTGAACTTCCAGATGTTCATACTGGATTTAGAAATGGCGAAGGAACCAAGATCAAATTGCCAACATCCGTTGGATCATCAAAAAAGTGAGAGATTTCCAGAAAACTATCTATTTCTGCTTTATTGACAATGCCAAAGCCTTTGACTGTGTGGATTACAATGAACTGTGAAAAATTCTTAAAGAGATGGGAATAACAGGCCACCTGACCTGCCTTCTGAGAAGTCTGTATGCAGATCAAGAAGAAACAGTGAGAACTGGACATGAAACAACAGACCAGTTCCACATCGGGAAAGCAGTATGTCAAGGCTGCATATTGTCACCCCGCTTTTTTAACTTATATGCAGAGTACATCATGAGATGTACTGGACTGGATGAAGCACAAGCTAGAATCAGGATTGCTGTGAGAAATATCAATAACCTCAGATATGAAGATGAAACCACCCTTATGGCAGAAAGTGAAGATGAACTAAAAAGGCTCTTGATGAAAGAGAAAGAGAGTGAAAAAGTTGGCTTAAAGCTTAACATTCAGAAAACTAAGATCATGGCATCTGGTCCCATCCCTTCATGGCAAATAGATGAGGAAACAATGGAAACAGTGAGAGACTATTTTGGGGGGCTCCAAAATCACTGCAGGTGGTGATTGCAGCCATGAAATTAAAAGACGCTTGCTCCTTAAAAGAAAAGTTATGACCAACCTAAACAGCATATTAAAAAGAAGATACATTACTGTGCTGGCAAAAGTCCATCTAGTCAAAGATGTGTTTTTTCCAGTAGTCATGTATGGATGTGAGAGTTGGACTATAAAGAAAGCCGAGCTTGAAGAATGGATGGTCTTGAACTGTGGCATTGGAGAAGATTCTTGAGAGTCCCTTGAACAGCAAGGAAATCCAACCATCCCATCTTAAAGGAAATCAGTGTGAATATTCATTGGAAGGACTGATGTTGAAGCTGAATCCCCAATAGTTTGGCCACCTGGTATGAAGACCTGAGTCATTTGAAAAGACCCTGATGCTGGGAAAGATTGAAGGCCAGAGGAGAAGGGGATGACAGAGGATGAGATGGATGGATGGCATCACTGACAGGATGGACATGAGTTTGAGTAAACTGTGGGAGTTGGTGATGGACATGGAAACCTGGCGTGCTGCAGTCCATGGGGTCGCAAAGAGTTGGACACAACTGAGCGACTGAACTGAGCTGAACTAGCATTGATAACTCTTAGTTTTTGTTTATCTGAGAAGTTGTTTGTCTTTCCTTCAATTTTGAATGATAATCTTGCTGAGTGGAATGTCTTAGATTGTAGGATTTTCCTTTTTGTAATTTTTTTTCCTTTAATAATTGTATATATATCATTCCTCTCCCTTCTGGCCTGCAAGTTTTTGCAGAAAAATCAGCTGATAGCCTTATTTGAGTTTGCTTGTATGTGGCCCTTTGTTGTTTTCCTGCTGCCTTCAGAATTCTCTCTTTATCTTTAACTTTTGATATTTTAGCTATTATATGTCATGGTGCAGATCTCTTTGTATTCACTTTGTTTGGGACTCTCTTTGATTCCTGTACCTGGATATATATTTCCTTCCTCAGGCTCAGAAAGTTTTCAACCAAAATTGAATCAAATATATTTTCAACCCTTACATTTCTCTTTTCACCTTCTGGGACTCCTAAAATGTGAGTGTTGTTATGCTTGATGTTTGTTGTCTTTGAGGCTTATTAAACTGTTCTCATTTGTTAAATTTGTTTTTCTTCTTGTTTCTCTGATTGGGAGATTTTTTTAACTCTGTCTACCAGGTCAGTGTGTGTTATTTTGTATCACCTAGCCTGCTGTTAATTCCTTCTAGTCTGTGTTTCATTTCCATTATTCTGTTCTTCCGTCTGACTGGTTATTTTTTATATTTTTTAGTTTCTTGTTAAAATTCTCAGCATGTTCATCTATTCTTTACCTCAATTTAGTTAGCATTCTTTTAACTAATGCTTTGAACTGTTAATCTAGTCCATTATTTATCTCTTTCATTAGTTTTTTTCCCCCAGGTATTTTTATTCTTCTTTCACTTGAAACTAATTCCTCTGTTTTCTCTTTTTGCTTAACTTTAGCTATCTCTGTGAAATTAGGTGAAACAGTCTTGAAAAGGTGTCCTTGTGTGGGAGCCTCCCTATGGAGTCTGCATGTACCCAGCAGTTTTGGTGGGAGAATTGGATCTGATGAAAGTACAAATCATGTCTCTCCCCAGAATGTGCTGACAGCTATGGGTAGGAGGAGGAGAGACTGAGTTGTTGTGAGCCAGGGTTCTCCTGTGATCAGTGGCTCAGGCCACCCAACTCGGGGCAGGTCAAGTCCCATGTTGCCGGAGCAGAAGCCCTAAGGTTCAGGTCCACCTTGGTTCTTCTGCGTGTGTGCGAACTCTGCTCCCAGCATTGGTGCGTTATCCCTAGAGGGGAGCAGTGCTGCAGAAAGAGGGGCTGATGTATGTGCCTAGTGTGGGTCAGGGCACATGTTGAGTTGTTTCCTGCACTAGTCGAGGCTTTTCATACCATTTCTACTGCCCCAGTGAGCACTAGTAGTGGTTGCCATGACCACATTCAGATGATGCGCTGGATCAGAGCTGGCTCTGTCTCTTTCAACTGCTCCCTCTCCTTGGCCATGTCAGCCACCGCTCTAATGTGGGGCTGCTCTGTGGAGCAAGAGGGCCTGGAAAGGGGGCTGGGCTCTAATGTGTGCTAGGATAGTCACAGAAAACTGCCCAAGTTCACTGGCATTTCAATCTACTTCTTCTGCCTTATTACAGGAGTAAGCAAGTAAGTATATGTTCCTCATGAGAGGAATCTGCACATCTTATAGTCCTGATGTCAATCCCACTGGTTTTCAAACCAAATAAGGTGACTTGTCCTCCCAGGATCAGACCCGAGGGCTGGACTACCCAATATGCAGTTTTAACCACTCACTGCCCAGGGAAGATCTCCACCTGTATAATCTCCTACCTCTCCCGTTTCCCCTCCTGGGGACACAGGTCCTGACCTGATCACTTCTCTTCCTTTCCTACCTGACTCTGTGATGGCAAATATCCTTGGCAAGTGCCAATTCATAATTGACACTGCCAGTCTCCATTTAGTTTTCAGGATGTACATGTATTTTTGATGTGTTCATGGGGAGGTGAGATCAGAGTCCTACTCTACCATCTTGATCTCCTCCTCTCTGGATTGTATTTTATATAAATGGCAGTATCAAAGATGTTCCTTGTGTTGAAAATGAAACTGTAGATATGTAGGTGCTGTTCTTGATTATATAAGGAAGATAACAAAATATTTAGACACCATCATGTCAGTGATTTACTTTTAAATACTTAGTGAAAGAGAAAGAGAAGACAAATGTGCCAAAAATTAACAGTTGGTGAATCCTACTAAGGAGTAAGTGTGTGTCATTAAAATAAGACTTTTGATACAGCCTTTCTGTGGGCTTGACATTTTTCAAAGTAAAAACAAAAAAGGCAAATATAAACATTCCTAGGAGTTGCCTTATCTTTTATGAGGGCTGTAATACAAGTAAAGACATTTATTGTAATTAAAAAGGTTCACAAGACATTTTAAATCTTATTTTCACATCATAAAATAAGAATCATTTTTAAGAGATGGTTCTTATTATCTCTTCTTATTATCCCCTCTCCTCATAATGGCCTTTACAGTTTGCCTTTCCCTGACTCACCCTAATATGAAAACATTATGGTTTCATGCATAATTCCATTTAACTTTTAAGCTAAATTTAGGAGTATTGCCACTATTTTTCTAGTGTTATGAAACATACACAGTTATTTGATAAAAAATTGATGTTTTTATGGTAGTTTTGATAATATAAGCCTGAAATTAGATTTTAGCAGAGAATGAAGTGTGATAGTTCCCAATCTATATTCAGAATAACGCACTATTTCTTAGAGTAACAGAAAGTAGAAAATGACAGAAAGAAATGGCTGAAACTTTGAACCATGACAGCCTTGAAAATGGCAAAATACAGTTAAAGGTATAAGGAAAATGTTGAAATGTGCAAGAAGTCATTACTTGGTATTATTTTGAAGGCAGAAAGAAGAGTGGAAAAGTTTACACTTTGGGAACAGAAAAACTCTTCAACACTATCCTTTTACTTGCAATTAAGACTATATAAGACCTTTTTGCTTATAATTGAGAGATTTTTTTCACACTGTGAAAATTCCTGATAGGGTTCTGAAGAAGTTTTACATGTTCAGTTATTTGAACGATTAACATGGTGAAATATCCTTTCCTACAAACCTGAAACTGTAATTTTTTCTTCTCTTTATAGTGACATAATTCTTTAAAATGTTGTCTCTTTCAGAAAGGAATACACATAATTTGTAGAAAGTACTCATTATATCACAGAATTGTAATCAAAGTTTAACAATTATATACTGATTGGCACAAAAGGTTGGATGCTAAACTGATGCTTACTTCTGTTTAATCTTTTGATTGCAGCTGCATTTTGCTATATTAAACTTTCAAATTGGATGGCCGTAAATAATAATATACTTACTGTATTGCAAAATTTTTGTTAATCTATTTAGACTACATGTAAGCTCATTTGGCACCTGCTAGAGTGCTTTAAAATTTCTTGGTCACAATCCAACAGCATCCACCTTGTCCCTGAGACTAGCATTAATTTTAATAATGTTGAATAGAATAGGACAGACCAGAATAATTCTACATGCATAACAAGTAGTAGCCATAAATGTTGTTTAGCAAATGAGGGTGTGTATTTATCTGTGTAGTATTGCAATATAAAATGTTTTGTTGCAGCTTAAAAAGTTGAAGGCAATGACTCTTGCTTGCATTTTCATAGGGTTAAATAGAGGCTGCCACTTTTAGAAATTGTTAAACATAATCTTAGGTTTGTGAAAAAATTATTGTGGTTTTTGCATTGTTCAACTTTTCCATTTAATATTGGAATATATTATAAATAAATTTGGTTATACTACACATCATTTTAATGCACATTTCTCACTTTATTCTTTTTTTGCTAATGACTTAGTACTTGCTGTTTAAGATTATTATAATGATCTAAAATTCACAGTCCAAAACTGTAATTGTTTGTACCAACCTAATAGCAAATTTTGGTGGAAAATTTTTCCATGCATATCAAGATTTAAGTTGTAATTCTAAAAATAAAAATTGTTTTTATAGATTTATTTTTTCTCATGAGGAAAATGCATGCTTACTGTAAAATTGAAAAGCAGAGTTAGAAAATCTGATCATGAATCAAATTGAGCATTTATATTCAAAAGATATTTGTATTTTACTGTAAAATTTGTATTATTGAAATATTTTTCTATTAGGCAGTTAATAACTTGTTGAGTGTTAATATTTTAGATATTTATCATATATTTTGTGATATTCTAATTTGTCTATAGTTTTTAAAATCTGTTTATTCAGACATTTTCAAATGTAGTCATTATGTCATTTGCTTCTGGGTTTGTGTTTTTCATATAGAGGCCTTTTCTATGTTTCCATGATATATATCATAGTCTTTTAAACCTATTTATTCTGACATTTGCAAATGTAGTCATTATATCATTTGCTTCTGAGTTGCTATTTCTCTTATAGAGGCCTTTTCAATGTTCCCATGATATATATTTTACCTTTCTATCTTATCTAATAATACTCTTACAATTTCTATTCTTTACCTATTTTCTGTCTTTTTCTTAACACTATCATACCAGTACAACCCTATTAAATCATGGTATGTTTATAGAACATTTTAATAACTGACAAGACTTTTCTACATGTATTTCTATTTTAAATATATTTCTGCTTACTTATTTGATTGTTTTTGATTTTGTAGTTGATTACAATATGTTTTTAAGATGTTTAACATAGTGGACAAAATTTAAACTTTATAGCTTGAAGAATGATTACAGTCCAAAAACACTCAAGTGATATCTCAGTAAAGCTGAAAAAAAACAAAAAGACATGTAATCAAACCAGGCTCAATGCATAAAGCATCACCAGCACACCTTATCATTATCATCCCACCCAGAAATAAGTATTTAATATATGGTGCTGTTTCCTCATAGCTAGGATTCACAGATCTAGGAATCAAGGGGTCAAAATACAAGTGGCATCACCCATTTTTATCCCCAGTGACTTATAGCAAAGTTTTCATTTCTTTCCACAACCTATGCTCTCCTGGCCTAGAGGACTTAGTATTAAAGTGGTGAATATGTCCACCAATTTAGATTCCCTTGAACTGGAAGTGAAGACTTCCACATGGTCACTTTGAACTCCTAGGCCTCTGAATCAACAGGCAAAGAAGCAAATTACTGTATTGTCTTAGATGATTGTTCCTGACTACCAAGGAGAAGTTGGACTCTTACTGCACAGTGGAGGAGAGGAAGAGTATATCTAGGACACAGGAGATCTCTTAGGGAGTCTTTTAGTATTACCATTTACCATGCCCTGTGGTAAAAGTCAATGGAAAACTACAAAAATCTACTCCAGGCAGGACTAGTAGTGGCGCAAACTCTTCATGAATGAAAGTTTAGGTCATCCAGCAGCTACAGAATCACATTCAGGTGGAGACGCTTGTGGAGACAAATCAGAATGGGTAGTGGAAAATTGTAGTAGGTAATTACCAGCTATGATCAAGTAACAGGTAGCAGAAATAGAGACTGTAATTGTCATGAATTCTGTGACTCCTATTTTGTTATGAATGTGTTTATGTGTGTGCGTGTGCATGTGTGTGCCAAGGCTTCCCAGGGAACATAGTGGGAAAGAATCTACCTCCAAGGCAGGAGAGGCGGGTTTGGTCTCTGGATAAGGAAGATGGCTTGGAGGAGGAAGCGACAACCTACTCCAGTATTCTTGGCTGGAGAACCCCATGGATAGAGGAGCTTTGTGGACAACAGTTCTGTTATAGAGCTAGACACAGCTGAAGTGACTTAGCATGCATGCACACAGGATGGAATCATGTTAGCATCATGTCAGGGATGGATTTATGATGGTTAATTTTATGTTTCAACTTGACTGAGCCATGGGTGCCCTGACATTTGATCATGCATTATTCTAGGGTTGTCTTTGAGGGTATTTCTAGTTGAGAATAATATTTGAATCGGTAAGCTGAGAAAGAATGGATTGCCCTCCTTCATTTGGGTGGGTTTCATGCAGTCAGTTCAGGGCCTTAGTAATATCAACACAAAATGGCTAACCCTCCTATGAGTAAGAAGGAGCTCTTTCTGCATAAACCACCCTAAACTGGGACTTTGGACTTTTGCCCTTAGACACAAATGGAAATATCAGCTTTTCTGATTGTGGAAATGAGTGCAAACTTGCTGGCGCTCACTCTGGAACAGCTGTTTACTCTCTTGTCTTGAACATTGCAACTAGTATTTCTTAGAAACCGTAGATGATTTTATGACTCTGATAATTATTTTTTGAATTTTATTTTCTAAGAAATATAACTTGGTTGAATTTAAACTATGAAACTCAATTTCCCAAATAGCCACAACAGGACTATTTGGAGTTTTTCCCGTGTATTCTCATACATGGGATTATGTGATTAGCCAGAGATTTATGCTAAGTGGCTGTAGTTACCCTAATCCTATCCCAGGATCCCTCATGCCAGTAGAACTTAAAGGTTTTTGTTAAATTTGATCCACAGTGAATACTGAATGCTTGAGGCTTCTCTCAGGATTTTCCCAAATGTCATTCCCTTTTTACATTTGTCAATTACCATGGAATATCTGCTTGCTTCTGTCCCTCTCCAGTGCCTTAAGGAAACTGTTTGTTTGCCTTGGGGTCGAAATTGTTATCTGCAGGAACAATGGTCCAATGGGAGACTATCTGGCCATAACAGGCCCAGAACTCTACAGGGAGTGACAATTTTTAGGAAACTGAAGGTTGTTCAGAACATAAAATAGACTGGACATTATAAGATCAAGAAAATGAAATACATCTTATTTCTGTCATTCACATTGTCTAAGTCTACATTTGAGAGAAATTTTTTAACATCTGTTGTTTCGAACATATTTTAAAATTTTGCTGCCAACTTTTTACGTTTCCCTAAATTAAGATTTGATCTATGTTGTGAGAAGAGTTTCAGATCTAGCCAAAGAGGTCTTTGTAAGGAATAGGAATGCTGTTAAGAATTCAAGTGTTGGTGGAAGCTGTAATACACAGTCTGCACAATTTTAAGTTTATTTTATAAGCAGCTTTGCTTTCTGCATTACTGATAGAAGTTACTTAATTGTAAAATCCCTTTGTTCATTGTAAGTTCACTTTATTGGCACCTGTGCTGTGATTAGTTGCTCATTCATTTCCGACTCTCTGAACCCATGGACTGTAGCCCGTCAGGCTCCTCTGTCCATGGGGATTCTCCAGGCAAGAATGCTGGAGTGGGTTACCATGCTCTCCTCCAGGGCTTCTTCCCAACTCAGGGATTGAACCCAGGTTTCCTGCATTGCAGGCAGACTCTTTACCCTCTGAACCACAAGGGAGGAAAGAGCTCTACAGTTACATACCATAGTTCTACAAGAAATAAAGTACTTTTAAGCCTTGTTATTCATATTGCTTCATCTATGTTCTTAATATGTCCCTGGCAACAAACATTTAATTTATGTTATATTGAAAAAAGTACCCAATGTACTCTCTATAATATTTATTTTATGTGCATTATTTTTAAGTATCCTAAAACTTAAGGTACAATTGTATTAATTTACTAACTTTTCAGACTAAGTCAAAACAAAGCAAAAATCTATCACAAGAATTAAGTAACTTGACCAAATTATGTAGCTAGTAATTTATGAAGTCTTGTTCAAACCAAGGCTATGAGATTCTGATAGCAGTTTTCCAGATTCCATTTTCATTACATTTATTTTTCTTTTGCTGAGACAAGACTGAGGCAGGGGCAAGATGAAAAAAAACAGAGGATAAAATTTGATCAGTTATAAGGATTTGACAGGTTATTTAGGTTCCTAAACTTCATATTCTAAATTGCTAGTCTCAAATCAACAAAATGCACATCTATGTAATCAATCATAATAATTTTAACACTAATTCATGTGTCTTGAATGTGGAGAGTACATACATTTATACTTTTTGATTTCCCACCTTTATATAGCATCCATAGATTTATAGTGTACAGTTTGAGGACAGAATTAAAAATGAGGAAATTTTAGGATTTCATGTATTTAGAAGATTGAGAATGTAATCTTTCAGTTTAGCAAATTTTGCTACTCATTTTATGATAAAGTAGTATGGTATTGACTTTTTACAGTGAATTAAATTCAGTTTTTTTTCAATTTAGTAATTTATCAAAGAAATGAAGATTTCATTTTATTTAAAAAGATATTTGTCTTCTGGGGCAGAATTTTGCAAGTCTGTTCCCTGACTATCTGGGTATTATTGGAGATCATTTTTCTCTATATAGTCACTTTATATATCTCATTAGCTTTTGGTCTATTCATTTTACTGAAAAAAAGATACTGTTACAACAATGACATGAAAGAAGCTTTCAGTTACGAGACCTGAGAAGATAAACAATATCTTATTGAAAAATAAATAAAATGTGATAAACTATTGAATTGCCCTATAGATTTATTTATTTATTTATTTATTTATTTTTACTTGTGCTGTTACCACAAAGTCCAGTGTACAATGTTATTTTATTATTCTCTGAATTGCAAGTTCAATTTTCAAAATGGTGTGAATTGTCTATTATGTAATATGAAAAAGAAGTGTGATAGAAGCAAGTAGATGAAGGGTTTGAAACAGGGTGAATTTGAGTAAGGAAGAGATCACCAGTAATTCACATATCAACATGACATTTCTTCAAAATTTTATTGCCTCAGTATTAAATTCACATAGAAATTAAGCTGTTGTCCTATTCTAAAAATAATAGGTATTTGGATAATTTATGTAACAAAATAAATTTTATGTAATTTATAACAAAATCTTTTATGTAATAAAAGATGTCAGATTTAATGAAGATAAAACAAATTTTAACATTGAGTTTAAAATTAAATGCTAAGAAAATTTATTTGATGTTGTATTACATGGGAACTTTATAATAAAGCCTCCTTTCATTATGCAAGCTTATCATTTATCTGTAATTCCCATTTTGTTAAAATAACTAGTAAGAAAAACTGAAGCAATTAATAATGTAAATTATACATCATTATAAATAAAATGAAACAAAAATAATTTTATTTCATTCATTTTATTTCATTTCATTCAAAATAAAATGAAAGCTAATTTATAAGATAATATAAGAAAACTAATATTATTACTAACAATTGTTTCATATTACATATTTCCAAAACCTTAGCATTGTCCTGCTACTTTTCTGCTGCCTCACTGTCCATTGAACAACAAAATAAGTTCTATACAATCAAACTGTTATTAACAGATTAACAATATCTGTTAAAGCAGAGTATTTTGTCTAACTTTATCATTAACTTGTCTCTCCTGTACAAGTATTTGGACATTGTGAATAATTGATGTAAATATATTCATAGTGCTATACTTTAATCATTTTTGCTATAGACTGAGATATTTACTAAAGAAAAATATTGTTGTTGTTCAGTTGCTCAGTCGTGTCCAAATCTTTGTGACTCTGTGAACTGCAGCATGGCAGGCTTCTCTGTCCTTCACCATTGCCTGGAGTTTGCTCAAACTCATGTCCTTTGAGTCAGCAATGCCATCCAACTATTTCATCCTCTTTTGTCCCCTTCTCCTCCTGCATTCATCTTTCCCCAAATCAGGGTCTTCCAACAAGTTGGCTCTTTACATGAGGTGGCCAGAGTGTTGGAGCTTCAGCTTTATCATCAGCCCTTCCAATGAATATTCAGGGTTGATTTCCTTTAGGATTGACTTATTTGGTCTTGCAGTTTGCAGTCCAAGAAACTCTCAAGAGACTTCTCCAACACCACAGTTGAAAAGCAGCAATTCTATGGCAAACAGCCTTCTTTTGGTCCAACTCTCATATCCATACATGACTACTGAAAAATCTATAGCTTTGACTATATTATGCGCTTTTGTCAGCAAAGTAATATTTCTGGTTTCTAATATGTTGTCTAGGTTTATCATAAGTTTTTCTTTCAAGAGCAAGTGTTTTTTAATATAATAGCTAGTCACAGTCCACAGTGATTTTGGAACCCAAGAATATAAAGTCTGTCACTGTTTCCATTTTCTCCTCATCCATTTACAATGAAGTGAAGGGACTGGATGCCTTGATCTCTGTTTTTTGAATGTTGAGTTTTAAGCCAGCTTTTTCATCTCCTCTTTCACTTTCATCAAGAGGCTCTTTAGTTCTTCTTCGCTTTCTGCCATAAGGGTGGTGTCATCTGCATATCCGAGGTTATTGATATTTCTCCCAACAGTGTTGATTCCAGCTCATACTTCATCCAGCCTAGCATTTCCCATGATGTACTCTGCATATAAGTTAAATAAGAAAGGTGACAATATACAGCCTTGACATACTCCTTTCCCAATTTGGAAACAGTCCATTTTTCCATGTCTGTTTCTAACTGTTGATTCTTGTCCTGCATACAGGTTTCTCAGGAGGCAGGTAAGGTGGTATGGTATTCCCATCTCTTGAAGAATTTTCCACAGTTTGTTGTGATCAACACAGTCAAAGACTTTAGCATAGTCAATGAAGCAGAAACAGGTGTCTTTCTGTAATTCTCCTGCTTTTTCTATGATCCAATGGATTTTGGCGATTTGATCTCTGGTTCCTCTTGCCTTTTCTAAAACCAGCTTGTATATCTGGAGGTTCTTGGTTCACATACTGTTGAAGCCTAGCTTGAAGGATTTTGAGCATGACCTTGCTAGAATGTGAAATAAATGCAAATGTATGGTAGTTTGAACATTCTTTGACATTGTCCTTCTTTGGGATTGGAATGAAAACTGACCTTTTGAATCCTGTGGTCACTGCTGAGTCTTCCAAATTTTCTGGCATGTTGAGTATAGCACTTTCACAGCATCATCTTTTAGGATTTGAAAGAGCTCAGCTGGAATTCCATCACCTTCACTAGCTTTGTTGTAGTGATGTTTCCTAAGGCCTACTTGACTTCTCATTCTGGGATGTCTGGTTCTGGGTGAGTGATCACACCATCATGCTTATCTAAGTCATTGAGATCTTTTTTGTTTAGTTCTTCTGTATATTTCTGCCACCTCTTCTTAATCTCTTCTGCTTCTGTTAAGTTCATATCACTTCTGTCTTTTATTGTGCCCATATTTGCATGAAATATTTCCTTGGTATCTCTAATTTTCTTGAAGAGATCTCTAGTCTTTCCCATTCTATTGTTTTCCTCAATTTCTTTGCATTGTTCACTTAGGAAGGCTTTCTTGTCTCTCCTTGCTGTTCTTTGGAACTCTCCATTCAGTTGGGTTAGCTTTCCTTTTCTCCTTTCTTTAGTTTCTCTTCTTTTCTCAGCTATTTGTAAAGCCTCCTCAGATAATCATTTTGCCTTTTTACATTTCTCTTTCTTAGGGATGGTTTTGATCATTGTCTCCTATACAATGTCATGAACCTTCATCCATAGTTCTTCAGGTACTCTGTCCACCAGATCTAACTCTTTGAATCTGTCACCTCTACTGTATAATCATAAGAGATTTGATTTAGTTCTTATCTGAATGACCTAATGGTTTTCCCTACATTCTTCAATTTAAGTCTGAGTTTTGCAAAAAAGAGTTCATGATCTGAGCCATAGTCAGCCCCTGGCTTTGTTTTTGCTGACTGTCTTTGGCTGCAAAGAATATAGTCAAACTTATTTTGGTACTGACCATCTGGTGATGTCTGTGTGTACAATGTTCTCTGGTGTTGGAAGAGGGTGTTTGCTATAACCAGTGCATTCTCTTGGCAAAATTCTGTCAGCTTATGCCCTGCTTCATTTTGTACTCCAATGCCAGATTCACCTGTTACTCTAGGGATCTTTTGACTTCCTACTTTTACATTTCAGTCCCCTATGATGAAATGGACGGGTTTTTTTTTTCTTTTGGGTGTTAGTTCTAGAACATCTTGTAGGTCTTCATAGAATCGTTCAGCTTCTTTGGCATTAGTGTTTGAGGCATAGACTTGTATTCCTATGATACTGAATGATTTGCCTTGGAAATGAACCAAGATCATTCTGTCATTTTTGAGATTGCCCCCAAGTACTGCATTTTGGACTCTTCTGACTATGAGAGCTACTTCATTTCTTCTAAGGGATTCTTGCTACAGTAGTAGATATAATGGTCATCAGAATTAAAATAAATTCACCCATTCCCATCCATTTCAGTTCACTGATTCCTAAAGTGTCAATATTCACTCTTACCATCGCCTGTTTGACTACTTTCAATTTATCTTGATTCATGGACCTAACATTCAAGATGTAGAGTTTACTACCATCTCTTTCCTTACAGAATTGCTGTATTTTTCCAGACTATTATTTAACCTGAAAAAGAATTATTTCACAATTTTCACTATATTCAATTGCTTTCTTCTATACTGAACATTTCTAATAAGTATATTTATAGTAAGTGTATTTATTTTGATATGTTCACTATATAAGATATACTAAAGTTATAATAAGTATTGCAGTAAGTGAAGAGTTAAAACATGGTCAGTTCAATGATATTTTAATGTTATCAAATGGTAACTCCAAATAGTCATTTCAGTTGATTTCTGAGGGTGTCTTTTTCCCTAAACAAGATAAAAAGGAGAATCTGGATTTATATAAATAATAAAATGATCATGTACAAAGCAGCATTTTAATTGTTGTTTATTCCTTAAGATCATTCCTAAAATAGTTTTAAGAGTTATAATCTGTATATTTATAATATTATATAAGATTACATATAATCTTATTATATTAGATTTAATTATTTATTATTAGTTTTATTGTTATATAAACTTATTATATAGTATAGATTATATTATATAAATATAAGATTATATTTAATGCATAAATTGTACATGAATAATAGTAGAATAAAGAAGAAAACCAGTTACTTTTTTATGCAGTCATGTTCAGTATAGAAGACAGAAAATAAGTTGAACATAGTGAAAAAATATGCAATAATTCTCCTTTCAGGTTAAAGAATACTCTGGAAAAATACAGGAATTCTGTAAAGAAAGAGATTTGTAGTAAACTCCACATCTTGAAGTGTTTCCTCATCCCGAAATAATACTAATAAAGAAAAAAAATATGTGCTTTGTTTTAAAAGATACCTGGATAGTTAACCTTTTTTGCAAAATAAATTTTATACTTTAGTTTTCTTCAAAGAAAATATTTGCATTATATGGGTGGGTGTATGCAAATTAGAGAAACTGAAAGCCAAAACAATGATAATCTAGCTATAAAGCAATATTTTAGGCTGAAAGGGACTAGTTTCCTAATTAAGAACTTTTATTGGGCTACTATTTCATGCACTGTTTGTTGATTTTTAGGGGATTTGTCAGCTAAAGAAAATGTCAATTATTAATATTTATTATAAAGTTATTTTGCAACCAAGATTGAAATAGTGAAAGCAATGTATGTTAGGACATTTTAACATTTATTTGTGAGAAGATAGCAGTCTAAGAACCTGGAGAGAATAAATCCTTTTTATTTCCAGGTTCTCCAGTAATGACTTGCATATAATTTAGTATCTCTATACCTCCAGGTACTTCTAAAATCTTTTATTTTACCTGTTAGCATAAGGAATAAAATGCATCATAAACATTTTTCTTGACTTCAAGAGACTACAAAAAATGAAACATTGGATATTGCTTATTCTGTTGATTAAAGTTCATTCATAATGACAAAATAGTTTGACATATTAAATTATTTAAAAATACCTTCTTACTTGTGCCTCAAGAAGAAGCCTCTATTGTATTACTTATGTTGAAGCTATTTAAGTACAATCAGCATCATTGTCTAAATTCTTGCTTTGCTGCCAAGTCGCTTCAGTCGCGTCCGACTCTGTGCGACCCCATAGACGGCAGCCCACCAGGCTCCCCCTTCCCTGGGATTCTCCAGGCAAGAACACTGGAGTGGCTTGCCATTTCCTTTTCCAGTGCATGAAAGCGAAAAGTGAAAGCAAAGTCGCTCAGTCATGTCCGATTCTGAGCAATCCCATGGACTGTAGCCTACCAGGCTTTTCTGTCCATGGGATTTTCCAGGCAAGAGTACTGGAGTGGGATGCCATTTCCTCTCTTTAGGAAGTTTTAAAAAGCTAAATAGAGGAGATTATTCTGAAATTTGCAATTTAAAGGCATGATGATAATGTTTACATAAACAACTAATAATGACTTTCTTTACAGCAGGGAGAATATCCCTAATTGATATAAATATGTTGTTGCATTCTTCAAAATCACCATCTTTGCTTAAAAGGAATTTTGTCACTATGAATAATATAACAGGGTCAAAACCAAATCAACTGTTTAATGATCTAAGTAATGATCTAATTATATAGAGGATAAATAATAAAAATCACAATGAAATGATTCTTTCCTTTATATTTTATAGACATGGTCAAAAAGTTATGCTATAATTTTTCTATATTTTAATCTATAAGCTCAACTTCCTAGAAAATTGGCATAACTTATTTGATAGTAAACAGATATCTTCCTATTAATTAGAACAATTTGGACTCCTTATTCAAACTTACTTAAATTCTTTCTTATGTAAATTAGAGAAAAATCAGTATGTTCCAAATAAAAACCATAGTGAAATCTTAAAGATTAATAGCAAAATATTTGTGCCAACAAGTAACTTCAGTCTAGCTTATAAACTTTAGTGTGAAAGTGATAATCTTGTAATGCCCTCTTCACACCAGTATCTATGATCTGAGGAGCCAGCAATTTAAATATAGTGCCTCAGTGAAAATATTCTCTTTCCTTTCTCGGATTATCTCAGTGATTCTTGTTGACCTAAACTGGGTCCTCTGGTCTTTAAGCCAAAGACGGGAGTCTTGATTCACATTTTAGGCACCCTGTGCCGTGCAGACTGTAACTACTATTTGAATAATTGCCACAGTTGTGTTCCTCACATGATCTCTATTCTCACTGAAAGTGTTGATGTCACACCCATGGCAGATTCAAGTCAATGTATGGCAAAACCAATACAATGTTGTAAAGTAAAATAGATAAATAATTTAAAATAAAAAAATAAAAGTAAAAAAAAAAATTAATAGCATTTCTCTGTATGGAACATCTCTTGAGGCATTCAGGCAAGCATTAAGCAAAATGTGATACAGACAAAACATGTGATCACCACCTGTGATATTTTTCCTGCTCTATGTTCGGCTCTTACTCCTCATTTCAGAGGCCTCTCATACTGCTTGGGTTCAGCTATGCCAATAAAGAGATAATATATTAACAATAATAAATTTATTACTACAAATACTGTATCATCACCCCAGGAGTTCATATATTTTAAAACTGAAGCACAGCAGGGTATCTATCGATATTTGCTCATTCATGACTCCTTGTGACCCCATGGATCTTGCCAGGCCTCTCTGTCCATGGAATTCTCCAGGCAAGAATACTGGAGTGGGTTGCCATTTCCTTCTCCAGGGCATCTTACTGACCCAGGGATCAAACCTGGGTCTCCCTCTTTGCCAGCAGATTCTTTACTGTCTGAAGCACCAGAGAAGCCAAATGCTTTATCAAAATAATAACTTTCTAGTGGAGAAATGATAGATGTGACTAAAAGAGATTTGGGTGGTTTGGTCACACAGCACCCTTGATTGATGACTGGTGTTCTGATTGCCCTTAATACTGATGTTGTGAAACTCTGATAGTTTCACTTATTTTTCTGAATATTTAAGGATAGTTGGGGAATTATTTAATATAGAATATTTAAAAATGTACATGTCAAAAGTAAAGAAAGAGACAATGAGACAAAGAGAAAATGAGAGACAATGTCTGTCTTGTTTGTATTCTTGTTAAAAATATACCTCCACAGAATTTATTAAAAATTATACAATGAAAAAGTATCTATTAGAATAGGAGAAATATGTGTCTTAGCTTTGTTAGATGGCCATGTCATAATCTTTTTTCAGCATACTAAAAGTCTTAGTCACACAGGAAAAGATAAAAAAGAGTCAATATGCATTCAAAAGAGCTATATTTTGACTGCATAACTTAGAGATACTATTTTCCCAGTCTTATATGTGTTTCACACCAAAGCCTTATGGTTTTGTCATGGAGGTATTATTCCCTTATGCTACTAGGAAAAGCCATGACCAAATTTGCAGGTAATGAGGATTGATAGAGCCACATTCCTGGCTCCTATTATTTTTAACACCCAACTTTTTATTAGCAATGGTGTATTAATGTTTAAAGTCTTTAAACTTACATGTAAGTCATAGCTGGTTCTTAATAAAAATCAGTTTATAGACGCACAAATTTTATTCCTAATATTTTCTTTTTCCTCTTATTCTTTTTATTTCCACAGTGCCAGGATGTTAGTGTACTGTTACTATTGAATTGAATTGGAGATCAACTATTGCATTATTATCAACTAATTGCTTGTTTTTAGTTTTATTGCTTAGACATCATTTGCATATTAAAGAATATAAGCAGCTTTAATATATGAGCTCATACATTACATCCTTCATAGTCCTCATAACCTAGTCACTAAAGAATCTGCCTGTAATGCAGGAGACGCGAGTTTGATTCCTCAGTGGGGACGATCCCCTGGAGAAGGAAATGACAATCCACTCCAGTATTCTTGCCTGGAGAATTCCATGGACAGAGGAGTCTGGTGGGCCACAGTCCATGGGGTCGCAAGAGTCAGACACAATTTAGTGACTAAACCACCACCACAAAGTATGAACTGGAAAAAGTACTCTGACTTTAATTAGTTTAAATTTTGATATTTATTAACTAAGAGGGAAGAACTAGGAGGCAGTTTTGATTAACACCAGATTTTAATGGTGATTTCACATGAGAGTAGCAGTACTGTCTGCTTTATTGTCTAATTTATTGCAGTGTTTTTTTGCTGTTGCAAAATAGGAAGAGAATCTTTATACAAATAAGTGCTTATAAATAGAAGTTATATCTCTGCACTTTATCTGGATACTCTTCTGATAAACTGATCTGAAGTTTCAAAAATGAATACTAAGATATTTTTATTTTAAGGCTGAATGAACAACATTATTTAATAATTGTTTTTACAACTTAGTATTCAATTACTATGAGACAATGATTGGGTTTAATAAATCATCTAAGTGTTAAATATTGGACAGGAAACATTTATAAATATGTCATAATATTTTGAGAAGTTTAAAAAGTTATTAAAATAATCTTAGCTATCTTTTTTCATGTATAAATTCAAAATTTCTGAAGACTGTAGTCAAGTTATCAAGCCATGTCTAAGTTTAAATATATCACTACTTTTTTATCTACACTTTTCTTAGAGAAGTAACAGAATAACATTGGATTCCAAATTAAGTTCTGATATAATCATCAAGAAATATTTAATTTAAACAACTCTGATTTACTTGAGACCTAATTTATAAAATATTTGTGAAGCAGACATAGAATCAAACTTGTGGTTACCTAAGCAGAGGGAGGGAAGAAGAATAAATTAGGAGCTTGGGATTAAAATACATATATTACTATATATAAAATAGATAACCAACAAGAACCTAACATATGGCACATAGAACTACACTCATGTTGTATAATAATCTATAATGGAAGTAAAAAAGAATGTATGTTTGTAAACATATATACATATGTTTACATATGTACGTATAAACATATATACATATGCAGCTGTGCAATGCTGGAGCGGGAGTGGCAGCTTCATGGAGCTGGAGCTGTGAGCCACCAAGAGGAAATATTCCATGTCCAAGATCAGAGAAACCCCAGTAAAAGGGTTAGCACTGGGAGAGGGCATCAGAGGGCAGGCAGACTAAAGCCACAGTCACAGAAAAGTAACCAATCTAATCACATGGACCACAGCCTTGTCTAACTCAATGAAACTATGAGCCATGCTGTGTAGGGCCACTCAAGATGAACAGGTCATGGTGGAAGTTCTGATAAAATGAGGTCCACTGCAGAAGGGAATGATACACCACTTCAGTATTCTTGCCTTGAGAGCCCCATGAACAGTATGAAAAGGCAAAAACATAGGACACTGAATGATGAACTCCCCAGGTTGGTAGGTGACTGATATACTACTGGAGATCAGTGGAGAAATAACTCCAAAAAGAATGAACAGATGGAGCCAAAGCAAAATCAACACCCAGTAGTGGATGTGACTGGTGATGGAAGCAAGGTCTGATGCTGTAAAGAGCAATATCACATAGGAAACTGGAATATTAGGTCAATGAATCAAGGCAAATAGGAAGAAGTCAAATAGGAGATGGCAAGAGTGAATGTCAACATTTTAGAAATCAGCAAATTAAAATTGACTGGAATGGATAAATTTAACTCAGATGACCATTATATCTACTACTGTGGACAAGAATCTCTTAGAAGATTCATAGTCAAAACCCTTCATAGGGTTTTGACCCTTCATAGTCAAAAAAAAAAAAAAGGATCCAAAATGCAATACTTGGATGCAATCTCAAAAAAGACAGAATGATCTCTGTTCATTTCCAAAGAGAAACCATTGTATATCACAGTAATTCAAGTCTATGCCCCAACCAGTAATGCTGAAGAAGCTGAAGTTTAATGGTTCTATGAAGACCTACAAGAACTAACCTCCTAGAACTAACACCCAAAAAAGATGTCCTTTTCATTATAGGGAACTGGAAAGCAAAAGCAGGAAGTCAGGAAACACCTGGAGTGACAGGCAAATTTAGCCTTGGAGTAAAGAATGAAAGAGGTCAAAGGCTAATAGAGTTTTTCCAAGAGAACGCACTGGTCACAGCAAACACCCTCTTCCAAACACAAGAGAAGGCTCTACACATGGACATCACCAGATGGTCAACACCGAAATCAGATTGATTATATTCTTTGTGGCCAAAGATGGAGAAGCTTTATACAGGCAGCAAAAACAAGACCAGGAGCTGACTGTGGCTCAGATTATGAACTCCTTATTGGAAAATTCAGACTTAAATTGAAGAAAGTAGGAAAAAACACTAGACCATTCAGGTATGACCTAAATCATATCCCTTACGATTATACAGTGCAAGTGACAAATAGATTTAAAGGACTAGATCTGATAGAATGCCTGGTGAACTATGGACGGAGGTTCATGACATTGTACTGGAGACAGGGAGCAAGAGAACCCCCAGAAAAACAAATAAAAAAAGAAAAATGTCTATCTGAGGAGGCCTTACAAATAGCTGTGAAAAGAAGAGAAGCCAAAAGCAAAGGAGAAAAGGAAAGATATATCTATTTGAATTCAGAGTTCCAAAGAACAGCAAGGAGAGGTAAGAAAGACTTTCTCAATGATCAATGCAAAGAAATAGAGGAAAAAAAACATAATGAGAAAGACTAGAGATCTCTTCAAGAAAATTAGAGATGCCAGGGGAACATTTTATGCAAAGATGGGCACAATAAAGGATAGAAATGGTATGATCCTAAGAGAAGCAGAAGATATTAAGAAGAGGTGGCAAGAATACACAGCAGCACTGAAAAAGATGTTCATGACCCAGATCATCATGATGGTGTGATCACTCACCTAGAGCCAGACATCCAAGAATGCAAAGTCAAATGGACCTTAGGAAGCATCACTACGAACAAAGCTCATGGAGGTGATGGAGTTCCAGCTGAGCTATTTCAAATCCTAAAAGATGATGCTGTGAAAGTGCTGCACTCAATATGCCAGCAAAATTGGAAAACTCAGCAGTGGCCACAGAACTGGAAAAGATCAGTTTTCATTCCAATCCCAAAGAAGGGCAATGCCAAAGAATGCTCAAACTACTGCACAATTGCACTCATCTCACACGCTAGTAAAGTAATGCTCAAAATTCTTCAAGCCAGGCTTTAGCAATATGTGATCCATGAACTTTCAGATGTTCAAGCTGGTTTCAGAAAAGGCAGAGGAGCCAGAGATCAAATTGCCAACATCTGCTGGCTCATCAAAAAAGAAAGAGAGTTCCAGAAAAACATCTATTTCTGCTTTATTGACTATGCCAAAACCTTTGACTGTGTGGATCACAACAAACTGTGAACAATTCTTCAAGAGATAGGAATACCAGACCCTCTGACCTAAATCATGAGGAATCTGTATACAGGTCAGGAAGCAACAGTTAGTCCTGGACTGGAACAACAGACTGGTTCCAAATAGGAAAAGGAGTACCTTAAGGTTGTATATTGTCACCCTGCTTATTTATCTTACATGCAGAGTACATCATGTGAAATGCTAGGCTGGATGAAGCACAAGCTGGAATCAAGATTGTCAGGAGAAATATCAATAACCTCAGATATGCAGATGACACCACCCGTATGGCAGAAAATGAAGAAGAACTAAAGAGCCTCTTGATGAAAGTGAAAGAGGAGAGTGAAAAAGTTGGTTTATAGCTCAACATTTAGAAAACTAAGATCATGGCATCTGGTCCCATCCCTTCTTGGCAAATAGATTGGGAAACAGTGGAAGCAGTGGCAGACTTTAATTTCTTGGGTGCAGTCATGAAATTAAAAGATGCTGCTCTTTGGAAGAAAAGCTATGACCAACCTAGACAGCATATTAAAAAGCAGACACATTATTTTGCCAACAAAGGTACATCTAGTCAAGTATGTTTTTCCAAGTAGTTGTGCATGGATGTGAGGGTTGGACTATAAAGAAAACTGACCACTGAAAAACTAATGTTTTTGAAGTGTGGTGTTGGAGAAGACTTGAGAGTCCCTTGGACTGCAATGAGATCCAACCAGTATATCCTAAAAGAGATCGGTCCTGTGTGTTCATTGGAAGGACTGATTTTGAAACTGAAACTCCAATACTTTGGCCACCTGATGTGAAGAACTGACTCATTGAAGAAGACCCTGAAGCTGCGAAAGATTGAAAGCAGGAAGAGAAGGGAACAACAGAGGATGAGATGGTTGGTTGGCATCACCGATGGGATGGACATAGTTTAAGTAAACTCTGGGAGTTGGTGCTGTAGTCCATGGGGTCACAAAGAGTCAGACATGACTGAGCGACTGAACTGAATAAGTGATACTTGTCTTTCTCTGCCTGACTTGCTCTGTGGTTTTCACAGTGCCCACACAGTTCATTGTTGCTGTCACAGTCCTCAGTGGCCATCTCTGCTTGGGAATTCTGGTAACTCACTCAGAGGTCCCTTAGATTTGTGAGCTCACAAATCCACCTGCACAAAAAACCGCCAGAGATGAATCCTGAGCCTGCAGATAACCAGTCCATGTCCTCAGATGTGTGGGCAAGGTCCAGGGCCCTGAATCTGCCTGGGCAAGAACCTCCTGGAGTGGCCTCCCTGTGCCCATATTGGGATTCCTGATAATCAGCTCAGATTTCACCCAATCTCTGTGTACCCACAAACTTCACAGAATCTGAATCTAGAGCCACATGCTGCTAAGATCTGACAATGGGGCTGCTGGGGCAGACCCATGCTCCGCCTTTCCCATGTTGACAATGGGACTCCTGTGCTGACTGGTGCTCTGTCTTGCGTGTGCCCCCACTTGCTACCCAGGCCACATTCCAGGCCCCTTGAGCTGTCTCCATGCAGCCCTACTGAGTCTCCCTGGGTCTTGCGGGCTGAAGCCCAAGTTTCAGCACCTAGCTGCAGCAGCCTGGGTCTTGGGTTGGGAAGTGCAGTAGCATGACCAGGGTGGTTGTGTGGGTTTCTCCGCCATGTGCAGCTGTAGACCAGCTCCCACACCCTCCTCTCCAGCCTCTGAGGCTCCAGGCTCCCGATGGACCTCCAAGCCCATGAGGTAGCTTGTCAGGGTGAGGGAAAATTTCTTGTTTCACAGCTCCCTCTCAGGGACATAGGTCCCCTCCTCATTCCTCATCTTCTTGTTCACTTTGTCCTGTTTGGTTATATGGGAATCTTTCTTGCAGCTTTGGTTGAATGAGATCTCCTGGAAGTTTTCAGTGGATATTCTGTGAGAACTGTCCCACATGTAGATGTATTTTTCACATATACATCAAGGTGGGAGGAGGTAAGCTCAATGTCCCTTACTCTGCCATCTTGATATCCTTCTTGAAACCATTAATTTCTGGGAAAAACTATTTAATTTTCCTAAGAATTCTTGAGACCAGTAAAACTGTGCATCTTAGAAATTATTGAAAATTTTGGAAAGTAAAATTTCATACCTATTATAATGGGAACACTGCATTCAGAAATTCAGAGAAATTAGGGCTATATCCTTATGTAAATTAGCTTAAAATACAGAGTTTCTCCAAAGTGACTTGTAATTTCTGAATATGATGACATTACCAATAAAGTATTCCACTAAATAACAATTTATACATCTTAAAACATTTTCCTAACATAATTGTATAATAAATACTTCTAAATTCAGTGTTAATCAGTCAGAAGTAAATAAGCAAAGATTTAAAAAAAATAAACTGGAGTTATCTACCCTGAGAAAATCTGTCTCTAAAAGTATTGAGTGTTAGCAGAGCTGTTTTGATTACTATGGATGCTTTAACAAATGATATACAGGCTAGAGCTGATTTGTCTGTGATGATTACTATTGATCACGAATTGGGCAAAATGATTGGCTCAGTCACATGCTGGACATGAGAGCACCATTATTCCTTGAACAGAGCAGTTCCAGAATAATATTAGTGAACTTCATAGGATGCAAAGTAGCATATTAAAAAGGAACATAAGACTCTGCGGTTGGTAAATCTTGTCTTTGTTTTCAGTCTATTCAGCTTTCTAGATATTGACCTTGGGTAATTTATTTAGGTGCTCTCAACCTTTGTTTCATCATTATAAAATAAAAACCAAATATAATCTTCAGAGTTTTCAAGTGTAAAGTTAGTATGAAGCAACATACTAATATTCACCATATGTCTGAAAAAAATATAAAAGGGAGAGTGTAATCAATGACAAAATTATAAGTAGGCTTTACATATGTAATACATATGAAACATCTGTGATAATAATAACCTGTACCTAGTGTGAAAATCTGACATCTTACCATTTAGACTTTGCTAATTTAAGTGTAATCCAGAGGTCTGCAGGCCTCTCAAATCTTTCTGTAAGAGATCAGATAGCAAATGAGAGCTACCCTTGTGGTCAATGTGGCAACTATTCTACTTAACTATTGTGGCACAAAAACTGCCATAGGCAATGTGAAAAATAAAGAATGACACTGTGTTCCAGTAAATCACTATATGTGGGTGCTGAAGTGTGAATTTTATATAATTATTGGGTTGTAGAAAAGAATGTATTTCTTTAAATTTTTCAATGTTTAAAATGTAAAAATCATTCTGAGCTTACAGACTACAAAATCAGGCAGTAAGCCAAATTTGGCCAGCACAAGAGTTTGTAACTGGTGTGGACTAAATTAATAATATTAGGAGAATATGTATATGTGACTTTGTAAAAAGGATGTTCCAGAATTAATTTTTTTATTATTAATAAGAAACTAGAATAAAACTCAAAATTTCAGTTTATTACTCTTCATTTAAAGTGAAACTTTACACTTATTCTACTCCAAATGTCTTATTCAGTGTCCACATCTTGAATCTGGTCACTACATTAAGAAAAGTCAAGGGGAGTTCCCAAGTCACCAGTTGATTGTTTACATATGGCACTTAGGAGGTGCAGCAAGCAGAGGCATTTAAGAGTTATCAGAATATTCTTGGTAAGTGAAGCTTAGGGAATCAAAGAGACTCCCCAATATCAATAAATTCAAATTATGTGTGAAAAGGTCTGTGCCTGCTTTGTTCACTCCTGTAACTGTGCATCCCAGAAGAGCATCTACCACATCTCAAGTGCTTACTATACATTTTTTATTTTTCTCACAAGATAGATACAATAATGAATTGGCAATATAGGAATAAAAATAAAAGAAATGGGAAGGCAGCTATTATAAAACCCCCAAAGTAAGTCTTGCTTTTCTCCACAAATTCTATATAGTGATGGCAAATGATGATTCTAAAACCCAATTGCATCATACTCTTCTACTCTTTATAACATCGCAGTTATTCTTCATTGCTCACTCTGAGATGTAAATGAATTTTGGTGGTTGTCTCCCTACTTCTCTCCCTCCTGTATCTTTCACTCATCTCTCATTTTACTTGTGTAGGATTGATCTCAGTCTCCAGAATGGCCATTTCACAGGAAGATACTACTTGCTTCTTAATCAATTAGTGCATCTTCATTCTTTTACCTGGTTGTTGAGCACGTCTTAATTGATCTGTCTGAATGATGCTCCAGATTTTTATTCAATAGGTCCTTTTTTCGTTGTTCAGTTCAGTTGCTCAGTCATGTCCAACTCTTTGCGACACAATGGACTGCAGAGCACCAACTTCCCTGTCCATCACCAACTCCCAAAGCCAACACAAACTCATGCCCATCCTGTCGGTGATGCCATCCAACCATCTGATACTCTGTCATCCCCTTCTCCCCAGCCTTCAATCTTTCCCAGCATCGGGGCCTTTACCAATAAGTCAGTTCTTTGCATTAGGTGGCCAAAGTTTTGGGGCTTCAGCTTCAGCATCAGTCCTTCCAATGAGTATTCAGGACTGATTTCCTTTAGGATGGACTGGCTGGATCCCCTTGCATTTCAAGGCACTCTCAAGGGTCTTCTTCAGCACCACAGTTCAAAAGCACCAGTTCTTTGGTGCTCAACTTACTTTATAGTCCAATACTCACATCCATACATGACTACTGGAAAAACCATAGCTTTGACTGGATGTACCTTTGTTGGCAAAGTAATATCTCTGCTTTTTAGTATGCTGTCTAGGTTGACCATGGCTTTTATCCAAGGAGCAAGCACCTTTTAATTTCATGGCTTCAGTCGTCATCTGCAGTGATTTTGGAGCCCCCCAAAATAAAGTCAAAATAAAGTCATTGTTTCCATTCTTTCCCCATCTATTCGCCATGAAGTGATGGGGCCAGATGCCATGATCTTAGTTTTCTGAATGTTGAGTTTTAAGCTAACTTTTTCACTCTCTTCTTTCAGTTTCATCAAGAGAAACTTTAGTTCTTCTTTGCTTTCTACCATAAGGATGATGTCATCTGTGTATCTGAGGCTATTGAAATTTCTGCCAGCAGTCTTGATCCCAGTTTGTGCTTCATCCAGCCTGGCATTTCGCATGATGTACTCTGCATATAAGTTAAATAAGCAGGGTGACAATAGGCAGCCTTGACATACTCCTTTCCCAATTTGGAACTAGTCTGTTGTTTCATGTCCAGTTCTAACTGTTGCTTCTTGACCTGCATACAGGTTTCTCAGGATGCAGGTAAGGTGATCTGGTGTTCCCATCTCTTGAAGTTTGCCATCTCCACAGTTTGTTGCAATCCACACAGTCAAAGACTGGCATAGCCGATAAAGCAAAAGTAGATTTCTTTTTTTGGAACTCTCTTGCTTTCTCAATGATCCAATGGATGTTGGCAGTTTGACCTCTGGTTCCCCTGCCTTTTCTAAATCCAGCTTGAAGATTGGAAGTTCATGATTCAAGTACTGTTGAAGCATGGCTTGGAGAATTTTGAGCACTACTTTGCTGGCGTGTGAGATGAGTGCAATTGTGCAGAAGTTTGAGCTTTCTTTGGCATTGCCTTTCTTTGCAATTGGAATGAAAACTGACCTTTTCCAGTCCTGTGGCCACTGCTGAGTTTTCCAAATTTTCTGGCATATTGATGCAGCACTTTCACAGCATCATCTTTTAGGGTTTGAAATAGCTCAACTGGAATTCCATCACCTCCATGAGCTTTGTTCGTAGTGATGCTTCCTAAGGTCCACTTGACTTCATGTTCCAGGATGTCTGGCTCTAGGTGAGTGATCACACCATCATGGTTATCTGGGTCATGATCATTTTTGTACAGTTCTTCTGTGTATTCTTGCCACCTCTCCTTAATATCTTCTGCTTCTGTTAGGTCCATACCATTTCTGTCCTTTACTGTGCCCATCTTTGCATGAAATGTTCCTTTGGTATCTCTAATTTTCTTGAAGAGATCTCTAGTCTTTCCCATTCTATTGTTTTCTCTATTTCTTTGCATTGATCATTGAGAAAGGCTTTCTTATCTCTCCTTGCTATTCTTTGGAACTCTGCATTCACATAGGTATATCTTTCCTTTTCTCCTTTGCCTTTCACTTCTCATCTTTTCGCAGCTATTTGTAAGGCCTCCTCAGGCAACCATTTTGCCTTTTTGCACTTCTTTTTCTTGGGGATGGTCTTCATCATGGCCTCCTGTAAAATGTCATGAAACTCTGCCTGTAGTTCTTCAAACACACTATCAGATCTAATCCCTTGAATCTATTTGTCACTTCCACTGTATAAACGTAAGGGATTTGATTTAGGTCATACCTAAATGGTCTAGTGTTTTTTCCTACTTTCTTCAATTTAAGTCTGAATTTGGCACTAAGGAGTTCATGATCTGAGCCACAGTCTGCTCCCGGTCTTGTTTTTGCTGCCTGTATACAGCGTCTCCATCTTTGACTGCAAAGAATATTATCAATCTGATTTTGATATTGACCATCTGGTGATACCCATGTGTAGTCTTTGTTTGTGTTGTTGGAAGAGGGTGTTCACTTTGACCAGTGCGTTCTCTTGGCAAAACTCTGTCACCCATGCCCTACTTCATTTTGTACTCCAAGGCCAAATTTGCCTGTTATTCCTGTTATCTCCTGACTTCCTACTTTTGCATTCCAGTACCCTAGAATGAAGAGAACCTCTGGGTATTAGTTCTGGAAGGTCTTGTAGGTCTTCACAGAACCCTTCAACTTCAGCTTCTTCAGCATTACTGGTTGGGGCATTGACTTTGATTACTGTGATATTCAGTGATTTGCCTTGGAAACAAACAGAGATCATTCTGTCATTTTTGAGACTGCATCCAAGTACTGCATTTTGGACTCTTTTGTTGACTATGATGGCTACTCCATTTTTTCTAAGAGATTCTTGCCCATAGTAGTAGATATAATGGTCATCTGAGTTAAATTCACCCATTCCAGTATAGTAAATATGCATATTTGCTTCGTGCAGTAGCCTTATATCCATACTAAGTATGTTTTAGAATGCTGCCAACGCACGGAAAAAGGTGACTCTCACCAGAAAAAAAAATCATCACCCTCCTCAGGATTTGACTGATGCTTGCCCTCAGTAGCATCTCTAGATCTTTTCAGCCAGTAGTCACTGAAGTATGGGAATAATTTCATGGTGTGAGATTTAAGGCAGGTCTCTAATCATGTCTCCTCTTTTATTTCTGGGCTTCACCTCTCACTTGTCCAGTTGCCCAGTTCCACTTTTCCATGTATCATGCTAAGCATTTTTTACTGCCACTATCTCCTGAGAGATAAGGGAAAAAAAAAAAAAAATAGTACTAAAGAGCTAATTGTAAAAAAAAAAAAAAAAAAAATTAATGGAATAAACCTAACAAAAATGCTCTCTTAGAAATTATTTTTTAAAGATAACCCCAGTATAGTAAATATACATTAGAAATTAGTTCTTTCTTTGTTGAGGTGGACAGAAGAAACATACTCAGTACTTCAATTTCAATGCTCTTTTTGTAGAGGGATACACTGATAAGGGAACATTTGAAAAAATCCTGTCAATTTATAAACTCACTTCTCAAAATAGACTACTTTAAATGTACAGATTCTATTTTCCTTATTTCAAGGGTGAAAAATGCAGATTATGTGGCACTGCCCATGAAGCATAGACATACTTTTCACTTTTGTGCATTAATGGGTAGTAGGAAATAAAATGGTAGTATTGCACTGCTATTAGTTGTAATCAGAGTGGATCACATCTTAGGTCCTTGATAGAGTTGTCCGTAAGAGAGTGGATGTTAGTATCAGTACCTCCTAGTTTCTCTTTTTATAAAGATGTCAAGAGCCATTTAATTTTTTAAAAATCACATCATTGGATTCAATTTATTGGGCCTTCATACTCTCATTTCTGAGATCAGTTATTAGCTTGGACAGACTGTTTTATGTGACCATCAGAATCTTTACTCTGAACTAGAAATGAATGTCAAAGACTTAGCCTAGGGCTATCTTGAATGATTTCAAGGAATGGTTATTATTTCTGAAGCTCTATTCTTATTAAAAAAAAAAAGAAAAAAGTCTCCAAAACAGATCTTGCTGAAGAGAGGGATCTTGGAATAAGACCAGTAATCCTGTATGTATGTGCTATGTAGGACTTTACTCTCTCGAATACGGTAGATTGATGATTTATAAGAACTTATTTTTTTCCTTCTCTTTCAGTGAGAGTTTTGAACTTTTTACTTAAGCCAGTTATAAAACACCACCCTACAAATCTTTGAATAAGCAAATTTAATATTTGAATAAGCTATGATGAATCTATGTGGTGATGTAAAAGTCTTTAAATGAATAAACATGAATTTTAGTGAAATCATTTAATTAGTACACAGAAAAAAGCTGAAAGGAGAGATTTAATACAGAATATAGGAAATGCTCAATTCTATTTGACCTAACATATTTTGGAAGAGGTACAGAGATTTTGAGATATTTTCTTGTCCAGAAATAATTTGTATCTGTGTATAAAAGTTGTTCCCTTACTAAAAGGCTAGATACACTAGGAAAAGCAATTCAAGTGACCAATTGAATTAAACATTAAGCTTATTAAATGATTACTTGAGACCCTGATTTTATTTTTCTGCCTTGAAATAGTTGAACAGTTAAAAAGTTGAACAGAAATAACAGAAAAATTATTTCTGAATAACACTAACACACTTTCAATTAAAATTGAGCATTTTTTTTTTGCTGGAAATGATTTCAATTTCTAGATAAAAAATACTCATAATCATTTTGCCCTGAGAAATCGTCTATGAAATCAGCAGAAATAACTGTATTTTTTTCTTTCCATTAATTATAATTAAATGACTGTCTTGGAAATCCAAGCAGGAAATGATCTTTGTTCTCATTTTAACATATGTTTCAGATTCTAAGTATCATAACATCTGAACATGGATAGGAATAAATTCTCTCACCTTGGCTATGTCTATTTAGAGTAGAAAATGGTATTAGTTTGTAAATAAGGTTAAAATCTCTACTCTTGAAATTAGCCATACACAGTCAAAATGGCATTCTGGATTTATTTTGATCTGTGATGATCTGATTAATTTGGTTAATTTTTTATTTGAATTTTAATGCAGATTTAACCACTGTGAAATGATTTGTTCTGTTTTTTTTTTTGTTGTTGTTTTTTCCTAAAGAACAAATCCATGTCTATTAACTACCCAAACTTTGAGTCCAAGTATCCGTATTATTTAAGGATCTGGTAAATGGACCACTCCTTTACAAAGCTTTCTTTACTCATGAACTTCATTTACCTTTCTCTTCTCTAAAAATTCAGTACTTAATTATATGCTGGCTGTGTCTCCTGTGATTTATGAATCACTACAAATGTTAGGCTTTGCTTTCAGTAAAATTGTAGCCTAACTGTTAGTTCACCTACATTCCCTACCTCAACAAATGTGGTAGTAAACAGGTATCTGTAGAACCATTGATATTTCACTTTATAGAGAGTTTTGGTTTGTAACTTTGAATAAGAAATTCTTAAAAATTTGTGTTTACCATTGCTTTAAAAATCCAAGATACAGAAGTGTTTCAGGAAAGATAGTGAAATTGGAAAAAAGAAAGAAAAATGTAGAATTTACACTCTGTGTTTGCAGAAAGCCTTCCACTGTTGTTGAGGAATATAGCGACTAGTAGGAAAGATCATTTTAATTGTAAGATTTAAAAAAAAATAATGATTTTGGAGAAAAAGTGCTAAATTTTATTTGGAATATTATTGTAATAATTGAATAGTGAACAGAAAGCATTTACGTTTTTACAAATTCCCTGATGCTGCCACATTTTTCCCAAAGTGTAGTAAGGTAACTACAGTTTACTTATTATACAATTCCCTTTTTTTCTTGGTCATTTTGGAAGACAAAACCTCCTAGCCTCCCTTGAAAACAGAAGGTTATCATAACTAATATAGGTAAAACACTGAGAGTGGAAGTGTAGTATATCATTTTCAGAACAAGGCAGCAAGTCCTTTGTCCTATTTGGCTACTCTCCTGACACTGCAAACTTGGAGGCCATGTTTTGAGATGGCAAGAACAAAAGATGGAGGAAGCTTGGATTCCAGAGTCACCAGATTGTGGAGAATTTGCCGCATTTCCTCCTGCCAACCCATATTAAATAGTGTATGAGTGCATAATAGACTTCTTTTGTGTAAAGCTAGTGAGCGTTTAAGATTTGTATGTAATGCAACTAGTAATTACTCAACCACTTGGCAAGTTCATAGCAGTAATTTAAATACCTTTTGACTTTAGGTTTGAGAAAATAAATATTCCATGGTGATTCCAGTCAAATAAAATCTCCCAACATTTAATATGGTTATATGAAAGAACATCAACATTCATGTTAATATTTTTACTAGTCAATCTCTCTTTTTGAATACTCAAAAATTCAGAATCTAGGAAAGTTTTACTAAACAGTAAAAATTAAAATTTTACATCACCTCCTGCTCCTTCTGCCTCTGTAACTCAAGCTTGCTCCTTGCAATGTCTGGATCATGTAGGTCACGCAGTCTCAGAAAGTGGGGACTCACAATACTAGGAACTGGAGATTATCTCATTCACCCTTGTCCTGCTCTTTGCAATCACCCAGCCTCTGCAAACCTGCTTACTCATGTCTGTCTGTGTATAAGAACTCTGTAACCCCTTTTTTGGGGGCTCAGAGCTTAGAGTGTTAACTCCTCTGGGTCTGCCAGCATATTAAACCTGAGTTCTCCAACTCTCCGTGTGGCGTTTGGTTTCTCAATTACTGGTTTCTGCAACATTTCGAAGTAGGTTAACCTGAAGCTAAATTCCATTAACTATAAATAAAGATACTTTTCTACTTTACCACCCATATCTTTATTTATGAAACTATATTTTTAATTTAATATATAAAAATATATATAATTTAATAAAAATAATTTAATAAATTATTTAAAATAAATAATAAATTAATTAATAAATTAATAAAAATATATATTTAATTTAATATTTTAATTGCAAAGAAAACAGTCATTTCTGATGTTTCATTATTAATATTGACTTTATAAATGATTTTAAATACTCATAATAAAGACAAACTTTAAGAATACTACCTTTTTAGAAGTTCTTCCAGCAAAGGACTAACCTAAAAGATTAACACAAAGATTTAAGCAGTAACTACATAGTTTCTCTGCATAAAAATAGGTAGCATGTATGTATATTATGGATTATAGTATACATTATTATATATTAAACAATGTGTTGATGAATAATCCATATTTTTCCTCCTAATTTGCTTTTGCCAAGTCATCAGACATCTTTCTGGTTCCATGTGACACTGACATTGTTGATTATGTTTTCCTTACTTCCGTACAGATAGCTGGAAAGTCCCCTCTTGCTCTCTTTTTGGACAACACTCTGCTTTCTTCAAAACCTCACCTAAATGTCAGTTCCTCTGAAAAACCTCCTTGTTATCTCCATCTTTGTTAGTGGCTCTTTCTTCACTCAACACTAATCTAACAGATGGTCGTTGAACTTCAGCTAAGCGCCAAGTAGGATGCTGATGATAGAGCAGTAAACCAAAAGGCATAGAGGTGCTTCCTCTTGTGAAGGGATGTGGAAGGGCACAGGAGATACACAAGACTACTGATTATTTCAGATGGTAGTGAGTATTATAAAGAGAAATAAACCAGAGTAGATTATGAAGCATGCGAGAGTGGAGGGAGATATTTTTGTAGGATGAAGGCAAAGGAAAGCAAACTTCTAGATGAATTTAATTGCAAGTCTAAATGACGTAGGATACCAGCCATTTGTATATTTGAGAAAAAGAAACCCTTACAGAGATAAAGATGAAAGACAAAATCATTCATGGTGTGTTCAAGAGCATCAAAGAGGCTGTTCAATTTTTGATATTAATATTTATTAGTGTTATCTGGGATTCACATGTATCATTTCTGAAAGAGTGGAGTATTATTTGCTATTTTGAGCAAATCTTGTGCAGTTTCTCTGTGTCCTAATTTTTACTTTTGAAGTGAGGGATAAAATGCTTCTGGATTTAAATGAAGAATACCAAATTAACAAAAGGTAAGATCTGGATGATGCTAACAGAGGACAAGGAAGAAGTACCTCCATTTCTTTCTTGGGTTTTTTTTTAGAATTTCCTTGTAATAGGAAAGAAGAACATAGGTCATTATCCTTTGGAATATACATTCATCTCTTCAGGAGAAAGATGACTGGTGTACTGCCCAGGGGATATCTCCATGGTCCCGGATCTTACTCCCTTGAAATTAAACACATACTTCCTGAGAAGTAAATCTGTCTGTAGTTCTCACTGGGTAATCAGTGGTCATTTAAAAAAGCAAAAAACAAAAACTTACTGAGACAAATTTGACATATCATAGAATACAGTCATTTTAAAAGGGCACTTCAATAATTTTTAAGTAAATTTGCTGGGTTGTTTAACCATCAACATAAATCAGGTTTAGAACATTTTCATTGCCCCAATAAGACCTTTTGTGAGCATGTACTATTAATTTTCTTCCCCTACTTGAACTGCTAATTTACTTTCTATCTCTATAGATTTCCCTTTTCTGGGCTTCACACAAATGGGATCGTATAATCTATGTCTTTTGTGTTTGGATTATTTTACTGAGAATAATATTTCTGTCATAGTATGAATCTGCAGTTCATTCCCTTTTTGCTAAAAAGGTGTTCTATTGATATTTTGTCTATCAGCTTACCACCTGATGCACATTTATTTCCAATTGGAAGCTGTTATGAATAGTGAGAATAATAACATTGTATGCAAGTTTTTGTGTGGATATAGACTTTCATTTCTTTTTGATAGGTAATTAAAGATAGACTTGCTAGATATAGGTTATACGGTAACTCTATGCTTATTTAACCTTTAAAGTACTAGGCTGTTGAATCATATTACATTTCTATCAGGAATGTAAGAAGTTTCCTTTCCCTTCACATCATCACCAACCATCACCATTTCAATTTTTGTTATTTTCTATCATTTTAATTATCACAAGTTTAGTGAGTATAAAATGGTATCTTACTGTGGTTTTCATTTCCATTGCCCTAATGACTAGTGATACTAAGAATCTTTTCATGTGTTTATTAGTCATTAAAATATCTTCTCTAGTTAAAGGTTTATTCAGATCTTTTGCTCATTTCTGAAATTGGATTGTTTTGTCTTCTTATTCTTGGTTAAGAGTAAGGTTTAAATACCTTCTTTGTATTTAAATAAGGTATTTCTTTGTATTTGTATTTTTGTATCTCCAAATGCAGCCCTTTATCTATATTTCATGAATTTTTATATTTATGTTTGTCTTTTCATTTTCTCCTGGTGCTTTTTGAAGAACAAAAGTTTTGAATTTTGATGAGCTTCAATTTATCAATTTTGCTTTTCACAGGCTGCACTTCTTATGTCCTAGCTATGAAATTTTTGCCTAACCCAAAAAGTGTTTTCTTCAAAAATGTTACTGACTTGACTCTCATATTTAAGTCCATGATCAATTTTGATTTAATTTTTTTTTACATGCTGTGAGCTAAGGGTCTAAGTTCACATTTTCCCATATGAATTTACAATTGTTCCACTATCATTTATTTGAAAGGCTCTACTTTCCTCCAATGAATTGCCTTGCAACCTTTTTTGGCAATTGATTGATTGACCACAAATATTAGGATTCATTTATGGACTTAATTGTTTCATTATTCTGTGTTTATCTTAAGCTAGTAACACATTGTCTTCTAGCCATATATTTATAGTAAGTTTTGAACCTGAGAAGTGAAAGTCCTCCAACTTTTGTGATTGCTTTTCAAAATTGATTAACTATGTTAGGGTCTTATGCCTTTCTATGTAAATTTTAGGATTAACTTTTCAGTTTCTAGACAAAAAAAGGCTGCTGGAATTTTGACAAAGATTACATTAATCTATAAGTCAATTTTGGTAGAAGTACGATCCCAACAGTATTGAATCATCAAATCCATAAGAATGGAAAATCTCATTTGCTTAGACCTTAATTCTCTCATTAGTCTTTAGTTATCTATGTCTTATGCTTCTTTAGTAAAATTTATTATTAAGTGTTTTATTCGGATACTATTGTGAAAGGAATTGTATTTTCCATTTCATTTGTGAATCATTTGTCATATGTAGCAAACAATTGATTTTTGTATATTGATCCTAGGTCACCTTATTGTAACTGATTAATATAATTGTCTTTTGTGAATTTCTTAGGATCTTCTCTATGCTGAGAAGACTATCATATAATCTACCAAAAAAAAAGGCAATTTTGCTTCTTTCTTTTCGATCAATATGATACCTTTTATTATTTTTTCCTTGTGAGATTGCACTGGCTGTTCTTCAGTACAATGTTGAAAATAATGGCAAGACAGGCAACTTTGCCTTATTCTCAATTTTAGAGGAAAGGCCTTCAGTCTTTTATCAAGTGTGATGTTTTCCTAGGGTTTTCCATAGATGTCTTTATGAGGGTGAAAAGTTTCCATCTATCCTAGTTTGTTGGTCTTCCTTGATAGCTCAGTTGGTAAAGTATCTGCCTGCAATGCAGGAGACCCCAGTTCTATTCCTGGGTCAGGAAGATCCCCTGTGGAAGGGATAGACTACACACACCAGTATTCTTGGACTTCCCTTGTGGCTCAGCTGGCAAAGAATCTGCCTGCAATACAGGAGACCTCGGTTTGATCCCTGGGTTGGAAAGATCCCCTGGAGAAAGGAAAGCCTACCCACTCCAGTATTCTGGCCTAGAGAATTCCATGGACATCCATGGGGTCACAAAGAGTCGGACACAACTGAGCAACTTTCATTTTCACTGAAAGTTTTTAAAATCATCAGTGGATGTTGGATTTTATCAAAGACTTTATGTCCATTTTGAAAATTATGTGATTGTTTTTCTTTGTTCCAATAAGATGATTTTTTTTATTTATGTTTTTTTATTTATGTTTTTTGAAAGTTAAACTTTCATTCTTGGGGTAAATCTCACTTGACCTCATGGCATATAATTCTTTTTAGTGTTAGATTCAATTTACAACATTTTCTAGAAGATTTTTGCATCTGTATTCATGAAGTACATAGCTCTGTAGTTTAATTCATATGGTACTGTTATGTCTTTTTCTGGTGGCTCTAGTATTAGAATGAAACTGGCCTGGTAGAATAGGTATGAAGTTTCTCCCCTTCTCTATTTTGTTGAAGAGTTTGTAAGACATCGTCATTATTTAATTTTTAAAGTTTAAATGAATGCATGAGTGAATGCATCTAGACCTGTACTTTACCTCCTGGGAAAATGTTTAATTGATAATTCAATCTCTTTACTTGTTATTGGTATATTCTAGTTTAATCAGTTGTATTTTTACTGCCAGGATGGTCATAAACTCAGGTCCTAAGGTTCAGGCAAATTTGCTCTGGAAGCCCTCAAAGTACAGAAATATATTTATAACCATAAGGATATCATAGTAGCTCTGTGGAATTAGTAAAAAAGAAGACCGTTAGGAAGTGATAACGTAAGAGGTTAGTGATGGACTTGGAAAGTGTTTTATGGACTTTGGATTTTACTCTGAATAGAACAGAAAAGCATCAAAGGGTTTAAAGTAGAGGTTGGATATGATTAGATACAGTCCTTACAGTTTATATGTAGTTCATATACATTTTAAAATATATATATTTTATTATCTATTGCTAAAGTATATGAACAACTGATTTCTTACTGTTGAATTTTTAAACAACAAACAATTTTGTAATGAAACATCGACACCAAGATATTTACTAGGTGTAATGATTACTATCCATATTGGATTCCTATGCTGTCCTTCCAGGGTTTTTTTCCTTCTAGAGAAATATATGGCAACCCACTCCATGTTCTTGCCTGGAGAATCCCAGGGATGGGGGAGCCTGGTGGGCTGCCATCTATGGGGTTGCACAGAGTCGGACACGACTGAAGCGACTTAGCAATAGCAGCAGGAGAAGTAAACTTCATGTAGTTTATCTGCTGAAGTCTCTAAGTGATAAAACTGTCAGTCTTTATGATTAGGTCCTAAGCCTTGTTCAAACTCTGCCCACCCTCTGGATGAGCTAGAGAAGATTAGGATTTCCACAAATGCTGTCAAGAAAATTATTTGGATTTACCATTTAACCTTTAATGTAAGGTGATTAATAAAGCTTGCCATTATTCCTTTTCAGTGAATCACTCACACACTACAATTGTCAGTGAATTCTATTACTCTTTTAGTTACCATTTCCCTTTCTCAGTCATCTAAGATGTTACACAAGCTAGTATTTCTTCTTCCACCCCTGTCACATGCCATTTTACTAGCAGCAGGAGTTTTAACAATTGCACCGATGTGTTAGGCCAGGCATTATTAATGCTCCATGTTCTAAGAGTGTTCAGTTCCTCATTGACAGGCAGCTGATACATGATCAATGTCCAAAATCCCAACTGAGAATCTGTTTTAAAGCTCCACTCCTGGTGCCAGCTCTCTTAAATTTGGTTATGTGTAATAGATTATAGATAAAAAGAATTGTGTGTAATTTTACCTGTGAATACTTTTAGGAGATGACCTGTAATGAAGGAAGAAAGGCAGGAATTATCAGAGAGGGGAGTAAGACCTGCAGTACCTAATTTTTCACTAAAAATAAATCAAGTGTGAATAATCAGGAGGGCAGCCACCTCAAAAAACTTTCATATTCCCTTTCAGTTTCTGGACCTTAACACCCTTCTGGTCTTAAGCGTCCGCTCTACAGTACTGATCATATTAGATTCAGATGCATTTGTATTGTCATCTGTTGGAATTGACCAGTCCACAAAAGAATTACCTCACCCAAGTTCCCACTATTTCCTGGGATGGCTCAAGGTTAATGAGTGGCTGACTAAAGACTATAAAGGCAGATTTTGTTTGCCTCAATTTGAGGCAACTCTCTCATCCCAGTTCCAAAGCTCTACATACAATTGGGTAAAGTCTCAGGCCCAATTACACTACAGGTCAGTTTTTCTTCTTGCCCACTCCTGTGAGTTCATTTTTTTTTTTTTTCACAGTTGTACCTGCAAAGAGCACTCTACAACAAACCACCTGTTCTCCATTTCAGAGTCTGTACCAAGTGAACATGATCTAAAATGCGTGGCATACTCCAGAAGAACGCAGGGTGAATCACCCTGAATGACTGAGGCAGAAGACAAAACAGCAATAGTCCTTATTTCTAGCTCTGGAAAAGCTCTAGCACTGAGTTCCTTTGGTACCTTGAATACCCTAACCCACCTCACTAGTTCTGTTTACACTCGTTCTTTTTTCTACTCTAACATGCTTAATTTCTTTCTTCAGGAGTTACTCTTCATTTTTTTCTGTTGCTTTAAAATTTTTGAATCTCAGTTTTAAACTAGTGCAAACTTCCAGCTACAAAATAAATAAGTCATGAGGATGACCTGTACAGTATGGGGAATATAATCAATAATAATCTAATGTCTTTGTATGGTGACAAATACTAACTAGACTTATTGTGGGGATATTTTGTAATGTACAGAAATATTGAATCACTGTCTTGTGTACCAGGAACTAACATAGTGTTATAGATTAATTATACTTCAACAAATTCACTCATAGGGAAAGAGATTTATGGTTACCAGAGATGGGGGTAGGGAGAGGAGGAATTTGATGAAGGTGGTCAAAAGTACAAATTTTCAGTCATAAGTTAAATAACTACCAGGGATATAATGTGCAACATGATAAATATAATTAATGCTGCTGTATTTTGTATATGTAAATGATTAAGAGAATAAAGATTAAGAGAACTTCTAAGAGTTTTCATGACAATAAAACATTTTTTTCTTTTTCTTTTATTGTATATCTATATGAGGAATGAATGGCTTAATAGACTTATTGCGGTAATCATCTTATGATGTATACAAGTCAAATCATTATGCTGTATACTTTAAACTTATATAGTGCTGGATTATGTCTAAAAAATTATAGATTATATCTACAAAACTGAAAGAAGAAAAAAGCTGAAGAAATTAATTTCATGTATAGCAAGAAAATTAAGGAAAGAAACCTTTATTTTCTATTATTTTTGTTATAGCATTGTATACTGTGGAGTAATTCACATCAATGCTTTCAATCCTGAATATTGAGCAGAACAATTATGGCTGCAATTGAAACCTGTGTCTAAAAGATTATATCATAGGAAGTCTTCCTGAGAACTAGTTATCAAGCAGTGTATACCGAAATGTATGTTTAGAAGCTCTTATGAAGATGATATGAACATGGGCTGGGATACTGTAGAGAAACACTGAATATTCCTTCCTAAGCCTCTCTCGACAATGGTTCCACTTGCTAATTACTTTAAATCCTTTGATGGTGAGACAAAGGTTAATTAGAAAAGGATTAGAAAATATATTGTAATGTTGTCAGGGGAGTAGCTTCTGGAAATGTTGGAACCTCTGAGCTAGGCTTGAGATTTTGCAGCAGGCTCACACAATGCTGCAGGCAACTTGAGGTCAATAAAGGCTTTTAATTTTCTATGCCAAATTAATTTTGGTCTACTGTAAGTCATCTCAGGACCTGAAGGAGGTGGCAGGCAGATGACAGTTATTAAAGTATGTGATAGAAGAGAGACTGGAGAGGCCAAGGAAAGGCCTTAAAACTTATACACAGCCTTGGCTGCATTTAACAATAATGAACTACCCACATTATATAATGTGCAGTTCCATTCAAAATAATGTAAAAATAAATTTTAAACACTTATGAATTTATTAAAAAAAACATGAATTTATAAAGCAGTTGTTGAGTATTGTGAAGAAATTTGCAAATTTTTTTCTAGGCCACAGGTTTGACTTGATGATGATTATGGGTTTTTGTTTTTATAAAGAAAAAAACAAACAAACAAACAAACCTACAGGTAACCTCAAAGCATGAAACAAGTTAAATCAATATAATTTTCCACTTGCTTGGAAGGAATTCCCACTAGCCTTAAGAAAGTTAACTGTTTAGTAGGTTAATTTAAGGTCTTGTACTGTTTCAGAAAGTCATCATAGTAAAGTGGAAAGGTTGATTGGGAATCAGGAGTCCTGCATTTTAGCTTCTACCATGTCACTAACTAGCTGTGTGACCTTGGGCAAATCACTTAACCTCTAAGGTCTCTGTTTTCTCATGTGTAAAATGAGGAGGTTGAACTACATGATCTCTAAGTGTTCAACTAAATCTGCAACTAAATCAAAATATAGAGAACATGATCAAAAAAACTCCTATAGAATTGCAGCACATAGAAACCAATGTTGAAGAACAAAATAGGGAGTTAGAATGGATCCTTTGCATTTATAGATCTCTTCTAATCTTTAATGTTCACTGCAAGCTGTTCCTAGTAATTTCTCCATAGGAAAAGGTTCTGAGAAAATAAAGCATTGTTCCTTCAGTATATTTTGAGTAGAATTAGAGAACACAGTAATACTCTACAAGTATTTCTTTTATGCACATCTGTCCTGTCTAACAGAGAGAGTATTGCTCTCATGTTGGTTTTGTATTTATTTCTGATATTTCATTGATAAAGTGCATATTCAAATAGAGAAAAGTGAGAACTATCAAAATGTGCTACCAACACTTGAGAACAATGTCTGTCTCTATTAGAACAAAGAAGTAATATTTGTACAGTTTATTCTTCCTCTGGGACATATGTTGAAAATTCTTTTACCCTCACCGTTGATAAGCAAAGAAAGCAAATGGAGGTAATCTGCTAGCTTTTCTACTCAAGTAGGGTTCCCTAGTGGCTCAGAGGTAAAGAATCTACCTGCTATGCAGGATATGCAGGTTTGATCCCTGGGTCAGGAAGATCCCCTGGAGAAGGAAGTTTAAAAGGATATGTGAAAGGATATATGTGAGCAGTACCTAAAAGAATAAATGTAAATAGCTAACAAATATATGTAGACATTTTGAAGCTCACTAGTAAAGCAAGAAACAAAAATTAAAATGTTAACAAGCCACCACTCTTTAATGATAAGATCTTCAAGAATTTTATAAGTGATAACACTCATTGTTGGCAATGGTAGAAAAAAATGAAAAATCACAGTATTGCTGACTGGCAAATAAAGTGATGTAAGCTTTCTGTTACACACTTTAACAATAAACAGCAAAACCTTTGAAATGGCTCCACGCATCAATTCTCCTGGAAATTAACCTAATGGATTACTGCTGAAGTAAGCAAAAACAGTTTCCAGGATGTTTATTATAAACAAAAAGCAATGTAGGAAACAAGCTTTATGTGCCAAAATGAGGGTGACTTCTCTATTAAATACATGCTTTCACACTTCATATATTGTACACATATCCATATGGCACACATATATATTTATGTCTAAAAAATTAGCATTTTAACTAATAGTTTAAAAAATTATTAAAACCATAGTAATGCTCTTATAAAAATGAAAGGATATGTGTAATGTAATCAATGAAAGAGTATAGGATTTTAAATAATTCATATCCTTTTTTTTTAATTAAATTCTAATATCTGGCAGAGTGCTTTCCACAGAGTATGTAACATGTGTTGAATTAATAATTTTGGTAGCTTCTAAATGGATTCTCAGCCACTAACGTAGTGTGCTGCTCATATAACACTAGAGGTCATGATAGGCAAGTTTCTTTTTCTGTTTATATCTTTCTTAAATGATTGGGATTATGCCTTGAATCTATATGTAGAGTGTTATTTTCGAAGTGACTTTGCATCATCTAATTTACTATATAATATCTACTTTTATTCATGGAATATTGTATAGCTTTATCCCCATATATTTTTCTATACACTTTTAAAAAATATATTCTACATTTAAGTTGAATATTGGACTTCCCTTGTGGCTTAGCTGGTAAAGAATTTGCTGCAATGCAGGAGACCTGGGTTGGGAAGATCCCCTGGAGAAGGGAAAGGCAAACCATTCCAGTATTCTGGCCTGGAGAATTCCATGGACTGTATAGTTCTTGGGGTCACAAAGAGTTGGACACGACTGAGCGACTTTCACTTTCACTTCTTTTCAAGTTGAATATTACAATAGTAATCAACACAGAAGTGATTAAATTATTAAAATTTAAAGGGACAACTTTATAATACTGCTCTGGAGTTCATCTTTCACCATCATAAAATAAAAACTAAATTTAAAGTAGCTCTGCTGCTGCTAAGTTGCATCAATCGTGTCTGACTCTGTGCGACCCCATAGATGGCAGCCCACCAGGCTGGGAAAGTAACTCTAGACAATGGCAAAAAGCCTCTTAAGAAAATCAGATACCCCTTATCTCTCCTCATTAACAGCTCCTCTGCTTGGCTATCTTCAGAAAACCAAAACAACCATAGACAATAATTCCCCATGCTGAACAATCTCAATCTGGCAACTCCACATCTCTGAACATGACTAGGTCACCAGCTCCTGGGGCTGGAATTAACTGCTGTGCTTGCTGTTTCATGCAGTTGTTTGTGTGTGACTATGATGATCCTGCATAGGAGCCGGTTAATATGGGGAGAACTTATCTATCTGAATCTTTAACTACGTTGCTCCTTGAGTTCCCTTGACAAAACAGGTAGGTGGGAAGGACAGAAATAAAATCTATAATGGGTAAATCAGTGAGCTAAGCTTTCTGTCTTCTAGGGCTGCAGACTTTGTTTTCCTCAACTCAGTGAGATGTCAGCCTTCTGTGTGGCTGGTTGCTGTTGGCATGAGAGCAGGGTGAATGAGGGACAAGACCTGTGAAGGTGAGTCACTGGCTGCGGGTAGCTAATGTTAAGAGGAGAGGAAGGTGCGTACATCAAGTCCTCAATGAATGTGTATAGGACTTTAGAGTAATATCAGAGAATAGTCAGTTTATCTTATGATTGCTCATTATCTTCCCTTTTTTTTGGGGGGAGGGGTCTTATGCATTTTCTTCTCTAGCCTGTGGTTTATGGTCAGCCTTGTCGTTGGTCTATCTGATGCCTAGAAAATTATTATGCCTAGAAATAGAAATTATTATTTCTTCTTTTCAGGTCTTGTAGTACTCATAGAGTTCTTTTTGATTGATTTTAAACTGTTGAGTGTTGCTGGTGAATGTCACAACAGAGTGGCACGTAGGTTCTCTGAAAACTTTGTCACCCAACCTCCATTGGGGCTTTTCGTTAATTAATTGTTTGACAACTCAGTTCCATTCATTATATTATTAATTAAAGTAGTCCATCTGACATTCAGAGTGTGTGCCTGTAACATACCAGGCCCAAACTAACCATTTACAAAGAAAACAATTCATGTAAATTGGCATATTACTTATCTTCCATTTCTTTTCCTTTATTATTCCACTTTCTTCACTGTCAAAAATTTCCCTTCTCTCTCCCGTTGTTCTCCCTTCTGCTGCTTCATTCTTGATGCACTGTGCTCTTTCGGCTCCTCTGGCCGCCACTCCTGTCCTCCTACCTCTGTGATTGTTCTGCCTGTTTGATTGGCTCCTTTATTTCCTTTCACGTCATCATTGTGGGCATTCTACATGACTTTTTTTTTTTTAACACCCAAATCTCTGTTATGGGGGGGCAGTGGCAGTTGTGGGGGAGGGGCAGGAGTGGGGGATGGGGAGGGGCTTTCACGGCACAGCTTGTTCATTGACACTGCTTCCTGAGTCCTGTGGCTTCATCGCATCTGGACTGGAGAAAGGTTCGATGTGCAGGGCCTCAAATGATTCATCTGCCCTGAACGCTAGCCACACAGTGGCTGGGGCCTGAGGCTGTGCTGTCTGGCTGGTGAAACCAGACTCACCAATGTCTCACTGTTGTCCAAAAGATTGCCTTTCTTGTACAGCCGCTGCTCGCTAGGTCGTTACTTTCTTTTTCTTTTTTTTCTGCAGACTCCTTCCCTCAGGGACATTATTCACTTTCATCATCCAGTTATTACTTTTACATGGATTACTATACAATTTTCTCTTGAATCTATACTTCTTTGCATATATTCTATCCCATATCTCCACCTGACTTTCACTGTATCTAAACTCTGTGTAAGTGTGATCATTTACTTTCTCCATTCTTGTAAATGACAAGTCTAGTACATTGTTCTATATCTCAGCAACTCCTAAAATAATTAACCTCTATTAACTGTTTTCAAGAACTGTCAACTATAGGTGAATAATTGAGGTGGGTATTGGAACACAGATACATAACGCCGATTTCTTCTCACTCTCAACTTCGAAACAGTATTTATTAAAGTGCCAAAGCTTCACTGTCACATCTTGTATTTTATGTTTTCAGGTCAAGAAGAAAGCTCATCTACCTTCCTAAAATGCAACTATTAATGTTGGCATTTCTCTTATTTCATAATCATGAATTAAAAGTATAAATACACGAATTTTCTTGAAAATAAATGATCCAAATAGGTTCAAGTCAAATTGAATAGGTTAATGCCATGTATCAGACCAAGTTATTATGACGGAGCTGTTGGGTAGTTTGAGGGGTGGAGGATGCCAACGGACACAAAAGATGATGCCAAGAGGAGGCTGAGATTCTAGTATTTTAACTTCATATGTCAACTGTTCCAAATTCTGGTCCTTAATACTTTCATGTGTATGGGTGGAGAGAAACTGTTTACAGAGATACTTAATATCCCCTATGGCTTCTGCTGCTAAGTCACTTCAGTTGTCTCCGACTCTGTGCGACCCCATAGACGGCAGCCCACCAGGCTCCTCTGTCCCTGGGATTCTCCAGGCAAGAATACTGGAGTGGGTTGCCATTTCCTTCTCTACTATGGCTTCTATAGGCATGCGATTTAGCAGAAGCTCTCAAGAAGATGAAATCCCGCAGACACACATATCTTGCATGACCAGGTGGCATAGGTTCTTTATGAAAACCCTACTTGCTATTGAGGCCAGTTTAGGTCTTTGTAATTATGAGATATTTTGTTGAAACTGGAGGCAATCAAGTCAGTGAACAGTATCAAGAATGATAGAAAGTAGTCGTTCTATTTTTCATGAGAGTGACATACTTTCTTAGTTGTACTTTTCCTGTGGGCTCTCCCATATACCCAAGTCTCTGTGTTCGGCCTCAGTCTATAGCCTATCCTAAATCAGCCACAACTCCAGACATACCTGGAGTATGTCTCACTCCAGGTAACAAATCATCTGTTTAAACCATCTTGCAGCTTACACACTATGATGATATTATGTTGATTTTTGTATGTTTGAGTAACTGGATAACTATAGACTCTTCATGCATAATGAGAATGTAGCAGCATCAATGATGCTAGTGTATATTGTCATCTCCATAATCACGGTTCCTTCACATTTTCTTAGTTTTCATGATTTCAGCTATAACACTGGGTATAAGAAAACGTGGAGAAAAAAATATTAATATGAGGGAAAATGCTTTCAAGCCTAGAATTCCACATTTATCCAAACTGTCGTAAAAGTGAAGGCATGTAAAACCTGCTTGAGATTCACCACTAGATGTCTGGAGTCAGTTCTGGTCATCTACCCCATGAGCTAAGAGAGCAGATCTCATTTCTGCCCACAGAAGGCCCTGAATCCTTTGCCACTGGCCAAATGGTTGATAGAGAGGGAGGGGTCATGCAGGGCAGTAGTACTTTTGCATTTGTTTTGCTAAGTTGTGTCTGACTCCTTGCGACCACTTGGACTATGGCCACCAGGCTCTTCTGTCCATGAGATTTCCCAGGCAAGAATACTGGAATGGGTTGCCATTTCCTTCTCCAGGGGATCTTCCCAACCCAGGGAGCAAACCTGCGTCTCCTGTCTTGGCAGGTGGATTCTTTATCTCTGAGCCACCAGGGAAGCCCAGGGCATTAGTAAAGAGGTGAATCACATGCCCTTCTATGTCATATTTGCTTGATGTTAGGTGAGGCATTTTCAGGGATGCGGTCAGGCACTAGGGAGTGCAAGGTGATGAAAGTAGCAAACTGAGTTTCCAAATTAATTTCTTTGGAGTGAGCCTCTGATATGTGTAATCCCTGTAGCAAAATAATTCTTGCTGTCAACACTATCCCTAACCAGGTCCCGAATCCTGATACACAACAGGTATAACTTTTTATTTTATTTACCCATGCTGACAGTATTGTTGCTTTAGCTATTGAAACCAGAGTCTCAGAAACAACCATAATGGACAGCCCAACCCAACAGTTAGTATAGCTATGACACCAACTCTGATATTTTTTTCCTACCTAGCTATTGTCAGGAAGTATTTCTTTGAAGTGTCAGGGAAGATGCTCCTTCCTTCCTCTGCTTCGTCACCTAAGATCCCCCTTGCTAGGAGTGGCTGGCTTGCAACTGCAGTGTAGGGTGATGACTTTTGGACTAGCTCGCAGATCCTCTCATTTGGGAATTGATGTGCTTTCAGGATGACTAGGGGTAGGCAGGTGCAGGACTGGCAGTGGTGCTCCTTTGAGACCTTATTTCAGAGTCCAGTCCTGGCCCCATTTTCTACCACCTCATTGTAAATTATTTTTCAGGGGCCCAATTGCCCTTTCAGTAATTTGATTTTGGCTGGGTTCCCTTAGTCCCCTTCTGTGATTATGATTGTTTCCCAGATCTGTCCCTGTTCCTGGCTTTGCTGTAGAACCACGCAGCTGGCATTAGAGCCTGCCCCAGTAAGGCCGTCTCTTGCTTTTAACTAACTAAATGTTTGATTTTCTCCTAAATATTCTCTATATTCTTTGAACCCACATATGACTTTAGTTAGTACTCATAAGTAAAAAAGAAAAGGACAAAAGTGAATTTTCCACCTTTTCTGTATTAACTTCTTTTAGTGGGAATGGTCAGAGCTGGTAATATTGAATATTTTTGCATTTGACTCCCTTTACATCTTCTAATGTTAACGAATGCAAACTTTTAAATTCTGATGATGAAAAGGCAGGAGTCATAACTGACTCTTCAGCTTTCAAAGCTATCAGTTTAATTTTCTGATTATTCACCAATTCACAAAAAAGACATAGAATTTTCATTGTAAAAGGAATCTTAGAAACCAGTTGGTAAAGTCAATTTAGTTTAAAAATGAGAAGAGGAAGTGCATGTCCAGCAATTGATTATTGAAGGTCATGTTAGTTTATGAGATTAGGACTAGAATACAGGTCTCTGTATTCTGTGGTAAATCATGTATCCTTTTTTATCAACTTGAAAAATATATAAGTATATTTTAATAATTATACTCAATATATGTCATATTGTCAGGTGGACTATTTCTGTTGTGGCCAAGAATCCTCTTGGCTTTTAGGCCATACTGTCAGTTTATTTCAATGGAAACTCAGAAAAGTTTTGCTGCAATACTTGACATAAAATTTTCCTTTTTTAAAAGGAAGAATATATTTTTCTAAATATAAATGGAACCACTAAGATATGTGTGTGTTTTTTAAATTTCTGTAATTAGTGGAAACTGCTTCCAAGTGCTTTAAGCATTCAGAGGGAATGCTAACAATGGAATGGGCAGAGTAGGAAGCTGCCAACATGTTGTGACTTAAGCAGAATATAAATGTTTCTTACCGGAACACAAATATCTCCTATATTGACCAGCCATAAGTCATCAGTCACAACTCTAGGTGCTGCCCTCAGAAAGCCCTTGTTAAATACAGCTTATTATCTGGGAAGTATGCAGTATGTTCCATTATTCAATTCTTATTATCACCTAGCCTCACATTAGCATCAAAATGTCACCAAGAGACGGGGACACAAAGGGTCTATTTTATCATAGGAATATAAAAGTTGCAAAACACTGTCAATGTGGGATAGCTACAAGCAAGAGAGACCAATTAGAATGCTGCCTTGAGGAGCCTAAACACAGAAATAGAAGCTGAGGTTGACAGAATGGGCCTATCAAATCCAGCTGCTACCTAGAGGGGTGGGGTGGGGAGGGAAATGGGAAGGAGATTCAAAAGGGATGGAATATATGTATACGTATGGCTGATTCATGTTGACGTTTGACATAATACAGCGAAATTCTGTCAAGCAATTATCCTTCAATAAAAAATAAATAAATTTTAAAAATCCAACTGCTACACAGATTAGCTGAGGGCAAACTAGTTAAAGACAAGAGAACAATACCTTGAAAATAGACTCTGAAAAGGCAGCTATTTACTATCACAAAATTATGCAAAACATTCTTAAATAAAATCTGAATGACAACAATCATTAAAGCCTGTCTCTAATGTGAGAGTGAAGCATTCTCTATTGAAATCTTGAGTTCCACAATGACTGTTAACAAAACACAAAAACAGATGTTTCACAAAGCTACTTCGATTCTTAAGTGCAAACAATTAAGTGGTAGTCAGATTTCTTAGTAGAATGCCAAATAGCAGTCAAATGTGGGCCTTGCAGAGGAGAGTGGAAGGTACAGAAGGAGTGGGATAATTTTACTTCAAGGAGTATCACACTAGAATATTTGTATTCTAAAAATCATAATAAAATTATCCCATTATTTTTCAAAGACCAGAAATAGCATGATTTTTCAAGGAGTTTTGGTATTACTATACACATATTTCAAGATCAGTGACTTTACTGCTAATCAGAGGAAAGTTTGTCATATATTTAATTTTGGAATCAGACACATGTTTGTGCATTCAGTTCAGGTCAGTCGCTCAGTCATGTCTGACTCTTTGTGACCCCATAAACCACAGTATGCCAGGCCTCCCTGGCCATCACCAACCCCTGGAGTTCACCCAAACCCATATCCATTGGGTCGGTGATGCCATCCAACCATCTCATCCTCTGTCATCCCCTTCTCCTCCTGCCCTCAATCTTTCCCAGAATCAGGGTATTTTCAAATGAGTCAACTCTTCGCATCAGGTGGCCAAAGTTTTGGAGTTTCAGCTTCAGCATCAGCCTTTCCGATGAACACCCAGGACTGATCTCCTTTAGGATGGACTGGTTGGATCTCCTTGCAGTCCAAGGGACTCTCAAGAGTCTTCTCCAAGACCACAGTTCAAAAGCATCCATTTTTCAGTGCTCAGCTTTCTTTATAGTCCAACTCTCACATCCATACATGACCATTGGAAAAACCATAGCCTTGACTAGACTGACCTTTGTTGACAAAGTAATGTCTCTGCTTTTCACTACAGTGTCTAGGTTGATCATAACTTTCCTTCCAAGGAGTAAGCGTCTTTCAGTTTCATGGCTACAATCACCATCTGCAGTGATTTTGGAGCCCAGAAAAATAAAGTCAGGCACTGTTTCCACTGTTTCCCCATCTATTTTCCATGCAGTGATGGGACCAGATGCCGTGATCTTAGTTTTCTGAATGTTGAGCTTTAAGCCAACTTTTTCACTCTCCTCTTTCACTTTCATCAAGAGGCCCTTTAGTTCTTCTTTACTTTCGACCATAAGGGTGGTGTTATGTGCATATCTGAGGTTATTGATATTTCTCCTGGCAATCTTGATTCCAGCTTGTGCTTCCTCCAGCCCAAGGTACATCTCATGATGTACTCTGCATATAAGTTAAATAAGCAGGGTGACAATATACAGCCTTGACATACTCCTTTTCCTATTTGGAACCATCTGTTGTTCCATTTCCAGTTATAACTGTTGTTTCCTGACCTGCATATAGGTATCTCAAGAGTCAGGTCAGGTGATCTGATATTCCCATCTCTTTCAGAATTTTCCACAGTTTGTTGTGATCCACACTGTCACAGGCTTTGGCGTAGTCCATAAAGCAGAAATTGATGTTTTTCTGGAACTCTTTTGCTTTTTCAATGATCCATTGGATGTTGGCAATTTGATCTCTGTTTCCTCTGCCTTTTCTAAAGCCAACTTGAACATCTGGAAGTTCACAGTTCATGTATTGCTGAAGCCTGGCTTGGAGAATTTTAAGCCTTACTTTACTAGCATTTATGTATTAGTAATTCCAAAAATCATATAATAAAAAATGATTGGTCACTTACTGTCTAACATGCAATGCTACTGAACTTTACATTTTTCTACCAACCAAATATATTCCTTTGAGGTTTTATTCCCTGAAGATTATGCAATGAAAGTGATATTTTTGTCCTTACTAAAGAGGAAGATGCTGGGCACTCTATGTTAGGATGCTAGTTTATATGTAATGCATTGAAAATACATTTAGAGTCATAGAAGTATGAGGTGTAACAGACAGGGGAGGAAGTATATCAAATGTATCAAGTATCTCAAGTCTCCTCTTAAGATCAAACATGCCTTTTATTGTGTTTGACTTCGCATGGGCTAGTGACTCCAGAGGAGGATATGTCCTTGGACAGAGCAGGGACACTCAGAAGCAACTTCACAACCCTGCAAGACTAGTAACTTTTCTCTCTTCTAACAAATGTCAAAATACAGCTATTTACCAAGTGAAAGGTAAAACTCCCTTTACACCAGACCCATAAATGATTTCCCCTTCTTTACTTATCTTTCCCACATCCCAAAGGAAAAGTTTTATGTCACAGGAGACCTCAACCAAGCACTTTCCCTTGAGGATGACACTTAGTCATTCTTCTGTGCCCTCTAAGAAAAGAAGAGCAAACCAATTTTGCTATTCTCCAAAGTTATTTATTTTATACACTGTAAATTATTCATTTATTTTAATACAGACTTATTTTTTTCTAAAATTTAAGACATCTTAAACTGCAAATACTTTTTATTTTTTCACTGAAAAGGCCAGTTACTTATTGAGATATTCCAGTCTCCCCTACTTCCTGCAGAGGGATTAGCAGAAATGTGCAAAGTTATGTGCAGTGCATTATCAAATCAAATTGATCTGAACCTAAGAATAGAGAAAGAATTTTATGTAGGATGCAATTTGGAGCATGCAGTTAAATAGCAGTCTCATCAGGATGGTCTTCCTGAAGCCATTGTGCTGATCAGCCGCAATGGAAAATCCTATCTAAGTGGTATTCAAAGGATTAGCATATTCCAATATTAGCACATTTTGACTCTTCCTCAGTCTGTTGCCACAGTTCAAGGGCATGGGCACTTTTCTATTTCCATATATTTTTTCCCTAAATTCTCTCTTTAGTCAATATTGAAGTTTCAAGCTTTCACTGATAATTGCAGTCAGAAATGTGGTTTTTGCACAAACTTACTAAGAAAATGCCAAGTGTATTAAGCAATAAAAGAGAATTACATTTCATCAGTCAATTACTTGAATATACATAATGTTCATTGCTTTTCAAACATCAAGTTCTTTTTATAATGGGTTTTCTTGACCACCTTAAACAATCAATTGAAAATGGAGCTCAAATTACAAGGTTACTATTGTCATCAGATTAATTTCTTATATACTACTGCAAATGTGTAGGAATGGCGTTTAATTCATTTGTATTCCTTAATTTGAAGGATGTAAATGTAATTATGTCGATATAAATGAGACTACTGCTGTTCAGTAGTTATGTCTCTTTGCAACCCCGTGGACTGCAGTATGCCAGCACCCCCCCCCCCCCACCCCTACCCACCCCCCTACATCCGTCACCATCTTCTGGAGTTTGCCTGCATCAGTGATACCATCCAGCCATCTCATCCTGGGATGCCCTCTTCTCCTTCTGCCCTCAATCTTTCTCAGTTTCAGGGACTTTTTCATTGAGTCATTTGTTCAACATCTCTTGAACAAAATACTAGAGCTTCAGCTTCAGTATCCGTCCTTGGGGTGAATATTCAGGTTGATCTCCCTTATATCCCCTCATAGTACAGTTTTTCTATATTTTTAACATATAAAATGTGTTTAACTCGGTAAGTTCAGGGAATTTTTAAAAAATAAAAGAACAACCACACCTTGATTGAAAATAATTGGAAAATCAGTAGCATTGCACAATTAATGAAGAAAATGAAATGACAAATAAAATGAATTAGTTCATACTCATGAACAGTAATCACTAAGCAGAAGAAGGTAGGGAAAAAGAAGTAGGATGAAGAAGAAAGGAAAGGAGAGAGGGAGGAAGGAAAGAAGGAAACAAGAAAAAAGATACGATGACACTAGAGAGGGAAATGTAACTAAGCATTAGTAAGCTAACTGGGGACAGGATTATAATTATTTATTGTGCGTGCATGTGTGCTCAGTTGTGTCCCCCTCTTTGCAACTCCATGGACTGTAGCCTATGAAGCCACCCCATCCATGGAATTTTCCAGGCAGGAATACTGGAGTGGGCTGCCATTTCCTCACTCAAAAAGACTTGATCAAGATACTTAATGAGAAACTGAGAAGGAAAATATGTAGAGTTAACTATTAATTGGCTATAATAATTTTAAATTTCTAGAGATGAAGTTCTATGCCGACTTTAAAATGCTTAGAGTTTGGTTCACATGTGCAGTAAGTATGTTGGGATGAAAAAAATAACAAAGTTATATGACACCAATGGCAAATAGATGGGGAAATAGTGGAAACAGTGGCTGACTTTATTTTTCTAGGCTTCAAAATCACTGCAGATGGTGATTGCAGCCATGAAATTAAAAGACACTTACTCCTTGGAAGAAAAGTTATGACCAACCTAGACAGCATATTGAAAAGCAGAGACATTACTTTGTCCACAAAGGTCCATCTAGTCAAGGCTATGGTTTTTTCAGTGGTCATGTATGGATGTGAGAGTTGGACTATAAAGAAAGCTGAGTGCTGAAGAATTGATGCTTTTGAACTGTGGTCTTGGAGGAGACTCTTGAAAGTCCCTTGGCCTGCAAGGAGATCCAACCAGTCCTTCCTAATGGAGATCAGTCCTGGGTGTTCACTGGAAGGACTGATTTTGAACCTTCAACTCCAATACTTTGGTCACCTGATGTGAAGAGCTTACTCATTTGAATAGATCCTGATGCTGGGAAAGATTGAGGGCAGGAGGAGAAGGGGATGACAGAGGATGAGATGGTTGGATGGCATCACCGACTTGATGGACATGGGTTTGGGTGAACTCCAGGAGTTGGTGATGGACAGGGAGGCCTGGCATGCTGCAGTTCATGGGGTTGCAAAGAGTCGGACATGACTGAGCGACTGAACTGAACTGAATGCATTTATATGGGGAAAATCTAAAAGCAATGGCTATTAATACTAATAAGCTGATTCTAGCTTAGTTTAAAGAATTTTTATTCTTGTCCAAAGGTAAAAGAATCTATCCTAAGAGTAATGTTTCTCATTCTAAGTTGAACAATAGGTATGAAAAATACAGTGGGTAAGCAATGAATATCCAGATATATTAAAACTTTGAGGTTATGATTCTTTAAAAACATGTAATAAAATAAAGTTTATAAATAATATGGCAATAAAATTGTATCTGGAGTTTTAAATGCAATGTTTTAAAATATGGGCTTAAATATTTCTCTATAATTGGTTTTTTTAACTAGAATATTACAAATTCATACAATGATTTTAGTATAATCAATGCACTTTTTGATGGTTCAAGTCCATGTATCAATAATATATTTTACCTTCATTTAACAAATTACAGAAATGCGTTTTAAGGAGATATTATTTGCCTTTTAAAATAACAGTTGGGGCTTCCTTGGTGGACTAGCAGTAAAGAATCCACCTGCCAATGCTGCAGATGCCAGAGATGTGGGTTCAATCCCTGGGTTGGGAAGATTCCCTGGAGAAGGAAATGGCAACCCACTTCAGTATTCTTGCCTGGAAAAATCCCATGGACAGAGGAGCCTGGTGGGTGACAGCTCATGGGGTTGCAAAGAGTTGGACATGACTGAGCACTTGTCAACAGTATTTATATATATATATATATATATATATATATATATAAATTCAAAGTTAGATATAATAATAGCTGTATTGTTGAAATGAAGTTTAAATGTTATCTTATGTTAATTTGTTTCTATATTTTGGGCAACACTAAGTTTCTCAAAGTAGAAATTCTTTCTTCAGCATGGCACCAATGCATGTAATATTACACTGTATACACTGTATATACTTTATTACACTGTATATACTTTGGATTCTTGCATTATAAACAGTGAAAATAAGTTTTCTTGTATCCTGTAGAAAAGAAAATTCCATTTTTCACCCAAGGCATCATATTTTCAGAAATATCTTTTTTCATTACTAGGCTTCATAAAGGTCATCCTCAGGCTAAGCTGCAATTTTGGGCCTTAATGTCTGTCTTCTGCCATTATAGGTTTTATAAAATTTCCATAGTATGAAATTCTCAGAGAATCTTGCAATACTTTTTGGGTCATATCTATAACTAAAATTTAAAGTAAGATAAATAGTTTGTTCACTTGCACCCAATTATTTTTGTAACTGCAAAAATATGTGAAGTATAAGAATTCAGTAGAAGGTGATTGATTGTCATTTATGAGTCCAAGAGTTTAGATAATCTATTCACTTAAAACCACAGCAGAAAACAAATATGAAAAAAAATCAAACACCTAAGAATAATAAGGGTAAACATAAGAGATACTTTGAAAAATCAAAGATACATACACGGAATGACAAAAATGTTAAGGCAACTCATTTCCTCTAAAAATCAGTAAATACGTCCTTCACAAATTCTTGATTCTTCCAATTTGATGTTCAAAACTGCTTTGTTTTGAACTGTTGCCTTCTGTTTCTGATGTTCAGTGTTTCATGAAAGTTCAAAAATTTAGTTTTGGCAGCAAAATGATTGCAGCAAGGAGAGGCAGGACCTCAAAGGCTTTTCATGGGTAAGCCAAAATAATTGCTCCACTACTTCAAGCAAAGTACTTAAATGTTACAAAAGAAAGTTTTAGTGTTCTGTTGCTAAATTCTTCATTACATCCCTGTTGCTTCCATTAGAAGTTGCTGTGATAGAAGCCTTTGCTATTAAACAAATCTCCATGCAGAACTGTGCTCAAAAAGCAAATTAGGAAGCTTTACAATTTATTTGATTAGGAGGGGGGAATAAAATGATTTTAAAAGGCTCAGATTTTTACCTCCCAAAGAAACCATAAAGCAGCCTAATAACATCTTCCTAGAATAAGGAAAGGCCATTGTCACTTTATAAATCAAGTCCTTTATAACATTATTTTATAGCCAAAATTTTCAGTTTAGCTTCTTATTTTTACTTCTTATTTGATGTGTTCACTTAATTTTTCCTCTCTGGCCATTTTTTACATCTATGTATTCACTGATTTAAGGGAAAGGAAGGATTAGCCCCAGGATCAGCTTCCTAAGTAGTGGGTTCTTTAATTTTTAGGCTACATGAAGCATCTATGGAGAATAGGATTAAGCCACAGTGGAGGGAGGGCTTATGGGCTGAATTTTGCCCCTGCCCCCGCTATTTCATATGTTGAAATTGAAGGTATTTGGAGATAGGATATTTAAAGAAGTAATTAATGTTCAATAAAGTCATTGCAATGGGAGAAAAGGGGAGATTAGACATACGGGGAAGGCCATGCAAAGACACAGGGAGAAGATAGCCATCTTTAAGCCACAGAGAACTTCTGTTTAAGCCACCTTATCTGTGGTGTTTTGTTAGGGAAACCCTAGTAAACAATAATAGCCTTTTGGAGCTAAACTGTACAGGTAGAATTACTTTTTTTCAGAAAGGTAGTTTACAGTTTATCACACACAATAAGAACACAGTTGGCAAACCTAGGTGTAAAATAGGAAAAAAAAAAAAAAACCCACACACAGAGACCTCCAGAAAAAGGAGTATTTAGGCAGGCAGATGTCTTTATACATGAAATCTTCTAAATGGGATTCAGTATTATCCTTCAGCCTGACATTGTTTCTGCTCTTCCATTTACTAGTCTTAAAAAAAAATGTTAAGCCTCATCAATAAAAGTCTTGGGGAAATAGTACTATTCTTGTTGACACCAAGGACACAGGAGAGCCAAACAATAATACTGTTAAGGATCACTCAGTCTCTTGGTTCACTCCTCATCTCCAATCCTAAATCTCCATTCACTAAACATGGAGCCTTCGCTGCCTGCACAGCAGACTATCAATGAAGCACTATATAATATTAATCATGTACTAATTAGAAATTAAGTTAGGCTGATAGTTCTTCATTTTTATAGTTCCTTAGGTACATGTTATATATCCTCCAAATTTGTCAGGATCTCGTTTACTCTTTAGATTCAAATAACAGGAAGGGGCAATAACAAAACAAAAATAGCCTTCTCTCCCGAGACTACTGAAGATAGTAATTAAAAGCCAACTGACATAGATATGCTTTGTAACCATGACATCATTTGTATGTATCATCTAAATTATGTGGTTATTAATTTTTAACCACCAAGCCTATAGTCTCCAGTACCACATGAAATGTATTATTTTATTTTATTTTATTTATTTTTTTTGGTAAGAATACTTATGAGGAGGTCTGCCTTCTTAACAAACTTTAGATGCAGAACATGGTATTGTAAATTATTAACTTGGGGTTGTGCAGTAGACCCCTAGAATTTGTTCATCTGGCATCACTAAAACTTTATATCTGTTAAACAGCAGCTCCTCATTTCCTTTTCCTCCAGTCCTTGGCAATCACCATTTTACTCTTTGTCTCTATGAGTCTAAATATTTTATATCTCATATACAGTATCTGTTCTTCTGTGACTGGCTTATTTCACTTAGCATAATGTCCTCAAGATTCATCCATATTGTTGCATGTGGCAGGATCACATTTTCTTTATGTTTATATGTATTAATGAGTATCAGACTTTTAGACTGCTTCCATATCGTGGCTATTGTGACTTACTGATTTCTCAAAAATTAAGACTTAGTACTTTGTAATGGTGTCAATCAGTTTTGAGAGAGCAATAATTTTTGCTTAAAACATTCAAAGTATTTACACAGCACAGTATACACTGCTAACTTAAATATTAATATGTAGACTGCTCTAGCCACTCCAGTATTCTTGCCTGGAGAATCCCATGGACAGAGGAGCCTGGTGGGCTCAGTCCATGGGGTTGTGAAGAGTCAGACATGACTGAGCGACTAACACTTTCACTGCACTTTAGAGGCAGGCTGCATAAGTTCAGAGCCTGACTCTGCCACTTAGAGTTGGGCAAGATACTGAATCTTTCTATGTCTCAAATGTCCATCTGTAAATGTGGCTGATAACAGTTCCTATCATAGGAGTGTTGGGAGAATTAAGTTATCAAAAAGCATTTAGAAAAGTGCCTTATCTAAGTACTTAGTATTATTACTTTATTGATATTATTATTAGTTCACAGATCCATTTCCTGTTTTTCTAGACTGAAAAATGCATCACTTAAAAAGTAAAGATATAATACCTAAAATAAAAATGCAGATTCATTTCCCACCAATAAAACTTTGCAAATGTAAATGCTGAAAAGAAACCTTACAATAGACATTTTAACTGAGATGATTAAAAGCAGAGTTAATTTCACATTGAAGTGAGTTAAAGTCCCATTCTTACTTCTCATTTTCTGTGTGACCTTTAGCAAGTTAGAGAAATTTTCTGAGCCTACATTTCCTTACTTATTAAAGATAAAATTATGATGTACATGTCATAAGATTGCTAGAGAATTAAGTAAATTAATGTTTGTAATAATTTGCCCATGTCATGCCTAGAACATAGTAAACCCTCAATACATTTTGGTTTTCATTGTTTTACTATTATTATTTTTTGATTATCAATTGCCAAAATACCACAAAACTTGGTGGCTCAAAATAATGATTCATTTTTATCTCTCATGGTTCTGCATGTTGACTGAGGTCACTGGGGGCAGTTTCCACATAGAGTCCTTCATGTCCTTCCAATCAGTTGGCAGCTGGGCTGGAATTATCTGAAGGCTGGCCTGGTATGGATATCTAATATGATTTCTTCTAGATTTACACATATGTTGTACCTCATCTACAGTAACAAGAATAGCCTGTAGCAGCCAGGCATCTCTCACTTCACTTGACCTTTCCACTTGGCAGCTTGATCTTTTTGCAATGTGACAGTCTCATGTACACGGACTTCTCAAGTGGAGGATGGTTTCCTTTGAAATAAAAAGCCTGAGGCCAGAGTAAGCTATAATATATTAAACCAGCTATTCAGGATATACAGCATGATGTGGATCCCATTCTCTGATACAAATGAGTCATAGAACCATCCTAGATCCAAGGGGAGGAAATTATACAAAAGTGTGAAAACTAGGAGGTGAGATTCATGAGGTGTGGGTAATCTTAGAAGTAGAGCTACAACTTGATTATCTGTATAATCACTGTTACTATCATCGATATGGTCCTCACTGTCTTCCTCTATTCTTGATTTAAATATGGCTTGTTTTATTTTTTTGATAAAAATATAAGAGAAAGTGTTAGCACTCTTAAACTATCAATAACTTTCAGCCAAAACTCTGAATTCTGAGACGTATTCTAAGGGAATAATCTGAAAGAATGAAAAATAATTTCTTTCTGAAGTTACTTATTTTTCAGATAGATAAAAAGTTGAAAAAATGAGAATGACTTCACTAAAAATAATTAAGTAAATTAAGACATTTATCAAAGAAAAATGCTACCAGTTAGAAATGATATTTTACAGGGTATTTTACATAGTATATGCTTAGTATTATATGTGCACTATGTATATATTTAGAACCAATAAAGAAACATAAACATTGAGGCATACTGGAAGAAAATAATGAATATATCAATACTGGTAAGTTATTTAGTAGAACTTCCAACTCTTTTTGTTGTTGTTCAGTCACCAATCATGTCCACCTCTTTGCAACATCGTGGACTGCAGCACACCAGGCCTCCCAGTCCACCACCATATCTTGGAATTTGCCCATATTCATGCCCATTAAATTGGTGATAACATCTAACCATCTCATCCTCTGTTGCCCTCTTCATCTTCTGCCTTTGATCTTTCCCAGCATTAGGGTCTTTTCCAATGAGTTGGCTATTAGCATCAGATATCTAAAATACTGGTGCTTCAGCTTCAGCATCAACCAGTCCTTCCAATGAGTATTCAGCATTGATTTCCTTTAGGATTGACTGGCTTGATCTCCTTGCTGTCCAAGGGATTCTCAAGAGTTTCCCCCAGTACCACAGTTTGAAAGCATCAATTCTTCAGTTCTCTGCTTTCTTCATGATCCTACTCTCACATCCATACATGACTACTGGAAAGATCATAGCCTTGACTATACAGACCTTTGTTGGCAAAGTGATGTCTTTTCTTTTTAATACACTGTCTAGGTTTGTTATAGCTTTCCTTCCAAGAAGCAGCTTCTAATTTCATGACTGCAGTCACAATCCATAGTGATTTTAGAGCCCAGGAAGAGAAAATCTGTCATTGCTTCTACCTTTTCCCCTTCTATTCGCCATGAAGTGATGGGACCTGATACCATGATCTTAGATTTTTTAATTCTGACTTTTAAGTCGGCTTTTTCTCTCTCCTCTTTCACCTTCAAGAGGCTCTTTAGTTCCTCTTTGCTTTCTGCCATTAGAGTCGTATCATCTGCATATCTGAAGTTGCTGATATTTCTCCCAGCAACCTTGATTCCAACGTGTAATTCATTCAGCCCAGCATTTCACATGGTGTGCTCTGCATATAAATTAAAAAAACAAGTTGACAATAAATAACCTTCTTGTACTTCTTTCAATTTTTAACCAGTCAATTGTTCCATATAAGGTTCTCATTGTTGTTTCCTAACCCACACACAGGTTTCTCAGGAGACAGGTAAGATGGTCTGGTATTCCATCTCTTTTGACTCATAAAGACTCAAAGGATTTAGTGTAGTCAATTTAATGGAAGTAGATGTTTTTCTGGAATTCTTTGCTTTCTCTATGGTCCAGTGAATGTTGGTAATTTGATCTCTGGTTTCTTCGCCTTTTCTAAACCCAGCTTGTATATCTGGAAGTTCTTGATTCAATTGCTGCTGAAGCCTATCTTGAAGAATTCTAAGCATAACCTCACTGGCATGGGAAGTGAGTGCAACTGTCAGGTGGTTTGAGCATTCTTTACTACTGCCCTTCTTGGTAATTGGGAAGAAAATCGACCTTTTCCAGTCCTGTGGCCATTTCTGGGTTTTCCAAATTCGTGGGCATATTGAGTACAGCACTTTAATAGCATCATCTGTTAGGATTTTAAATAACTTTCCTGGAATTGCATCACCTCCACTAGCTTTATTGGCAGTAGCGCTTCCTAAGGCCCACTTGACTTCACACTCTAGATGTCTGGCTCTAGGTGAGTGATCACACCACCATCGTTATCCAGGTCATTAAGACCTTTTACAGTCCATCTGTGTATACTTTCCATCTCTCCCTGATCTCTTCTGCTTCTATTAGGTCTTTACCATTTTTTTTCCCCCAACTCCTAGTTCCATCTTATTTGGGGACCAAGGTATCTGTCCCTTCATATCTTACTAGACAATCATTCAGAACTCTTCCTACACTATTTCCATCCCATACTCAGTAATTCAGTTCTACTAGATTTTTAGATGCAACTTATTAACTTAATCTCAGTAGCAGAGATCTTTGGTGCCCACTTCTAATTTTACCTGTAGATGCCATAGACAGTTTTGTGAGAATTCATTTGGCACTACAGATGAACTATCAATACATCAGCCATTAGAGGTTTTTCTTTATGTTTTAAGATTTTTTCTAGTCCATGGGTACCATCTTTAACCCAGATACAAGCAACCTACCAAGTGAGGGGGACTAAACATTTCTGAAGAACTCTCAATCACTGGAGTCACTGGGAGACATTCAATTCTTTCCTAAGAAGGTCATAACAGAATTAAACTCCTATTTCTCAGAGAAATTATTTAATTGCTGCATTTTAATATCATCTCTCTCATTACAGCACCTTGCTTCTGCATGTTGGGCCACTTTCTAAGTAATATACCTCCTCAAAATTCCTTATTTCAATCTGTTCCTTGAGGATACCAATGTATGACTTGGTCCCATGCTTTTGGTGTACTATTCTCTCTGCTAAACTTGAAGATTCATCACTACAGTGCAACCTTCTCCCTACTTTCCTGGGAATGTTGATTTATCCTTAAGAACCCAGCCCCAAATACACTTTTCCAGTGAGGCTTTTCCTAATAACAGGAAGGCTCTATATTCCACTTCTTTGTTCTAGCACATAAACATCTCCATTAAGATTCACTGTAAGTGAATCCATAAGATTCACTATGCTGCATTATAATTGCTTCCTTCCATATTTGAATATTTAGCAGACTGTGAGTTTTTGAGGGCAGTGACTTTAGTTGCACTCATGTTTGTATTTTAGCACTTGATAGTTGGTATATAATTAAGTACTCAATAGCATCATTTGGATAGATGACTAAATTGATAACCAAAGCATAATAATAGAGAATTAAATCTTCTTTCATGCCATGTTGATGAGGATGGTTAATACCATATTACTTTCCTGTCTTTATAGTGTCAGTGATTCTTTCTGTGTCTTCTAATCTTTGTGTGATAGCATCATTCATAAAAATTCCTTAAAACTTATCAAAGCTATATGATTTTAAAAGAACTATACATTTGTGTGGCACACTCTAAAGTGACCCATCAGTGAATAACACTCTTTTAAAATTTCCTTCCCTTGAATGTGAGCAGAATCCTTAAATTATTTCTTAACCAAAAAGGCAAGGGTGATGTGATACCACTCTTTGATTAAATTATATTATGTATCAAGGGTGATGGATGTTGTGACCAGGGTTATATTACATTACATAAGATACCTTAGGAGCTAGAGAATTCTTTCTGAGGACACAAAGAGCCATTTTATGAACTCCATATGGAGAAAGCCACATGGCATGGAATTATGGATGACTCCTAGGATCTGACTTTCAGTAAACAACCTGTTGGAATTGGGGAACTTTATATACACAGCCATGAGGAAATGTATTCTGCCAGCAGTCCAAATGAGCATGGAAATGAGTTCAATCAGATAAGAATGAAACCAGCAGACAGGAATGTGGCCAGCTGACACCTTGACACAGCTGTAGGAGATCCTGAGCAGAGGATTGTATTACCTTCTCCTGGGCACTTGAGCCATGGACATTTTTAGGTAGTAAAAAAATGTTGTTTTCAGTCATTAAGTAATTTGTTATGCCTCGATAGAATACTAATAACATACAGTTTAGAAATTAGAATTTAGAATTAAAATCTTATGTTAAAGATGTATTCTTTAGCTGCACTCATGACCCTAGTATTGGTTTATCAAAGCATTAAACATTGAAGACTTAGTGAAGTTACAACTCAACTAGTAGAATTTTGTCAGGTAGAGATGCAAATAAATTCTATCCAGTAGAACAAATAATAACAAAAGTTACACATTGTGGTTCTGTTTGCCATAACAGTTACATTTAATCCAGCTATCTTATCCAACATTTCTTTATTAAAGTGTGTATCTATACTTCTACTATCTCTACTTCTTAGCTTACTTACTTTCCAACTACCTATCTATATATGACTCTTTACAGTTTTAATATCTCTGGTTCCATCATTAACACATTAAAATATGTAAAGCACTCTCATTTTATATCTACATAGAAGTCTTGTTATTGAGTCTTGTGAAAATTAGAGTTTAGCACTGCTGTAGGTCATCCACTGAAATATCCAAGTGGCCCCACCTGTTGGGGGCAAGTAAACTGTTTTGCTGGAGAAGTGTATGCACTTAAAGGCCTTTTATTTTTAATTAATATTATAGGATTTTGGGTTTCTGTGTTTCTGGCCAGGCAGATTGAAAAGTTATTTTCCACTGTGGGACCTATGTTTGGAAGCTTAGTATTGTGGTTGAACATCAGTGACTCTGTCAGATAATGGAGAGCAATCTTTTGTCAATGAAAGATGACAGGTACATCTGTATTTTTCTTTGTGTATTTTTTTGGTCTATTTATGAGTTCAAAGAATTATGAATTTTGTGCCCACTGGCATGGAGAGTAGTTCTTTTCTGTCTTTCTTTTTTTTCTTTAAGTTTTATCATTTTATTTATTTATTTTTAAATTAGGGTATAGGGATTCCTAGGTAACACTAGCAGTGAAGAGCCCACCTGTCAATGCAGGAGACATAAGAGATTTAGGTTTGATCCCTGGGTCGGGAAGATCCACTGGAGGAGGGCACAGCAACCCACTCCAGTATTCTTGCCTGGAGAATCCTATGGACAGAGGAGCCTGGCAGGCTACAGTCCATAGGGTTGCAAAGAGTCAGACACAAGTGAAGCGTCTTAGCATACACATATAGTTGCTTTACAATGTTGTATGTGTTTCTGCTGTACAATGAAGTGAATCAGATGTCTGTTTACACACACCCCCTCTCTGGTGGGCCTCCCTCCTACCCCTCAATCCCATCCTTCTAGGTCCTCAGAGAGCACCAAGCTGAGCTCCCTGTGCTATACAGAAAGTTCCCATCAACTATCAGTTTTACACATGGTAGTGTATATATGTCAATACCAATTTAACAGCTCATTCCCCTACACTGTATCAAGTACATCTGCATCTCTGTTCCTCCCCTGCCAGAGTCTGTCATACAGAGTGAAGGAAGTCAGAAGGAGAGCAGTTCTTTAAGGTCATGATTAGATATCTTTTATCTGTGGCTGAAGTTGCAATTCTAAAGCTATAAACTTTCTCCATGTCTCAGGTCTGTCACTGAGGAAAGTCTTTAGCTTTTTTTGGACAAGGGTGAACTATTTTACTATATCTGGAGTATATTAATAAATTAGTTTATGCAATTCAGTTCAGTTCAGTCGCTCAGTTGTGTCCAACTCTTTGCCACTCCATGGGCCACAGCATGTCAGGCCTCCCTGTCCATCACCAACTCCCAGAGTCCACCCAAACATATGTCCCTTGAGTCGGTGATACCATCCAACCATCTCATCCTCTGTCATCCCCTTCTCCTTCTGCCTCAGTCTTTCCCAGCATCAGGGCCTTTTCAAATGGGTCAGCTCTTCACATCAGGTGGCCAAAGTATTGGAGTTTCAGCTTCAACATCAGTCCTTCCAATGAACACCCAGGACTGATCTCCTTTAGGATGGACTGGTTGGATCTCCTTGCAGTCCAAGGGACTTTCAAGAGTCTCCTCCAACACCACAGTTCAAAGGCATCAATTCTTCTGTGCTCAGCTTTCTTTACAGTCCAACTCTCACATCCATACATGACTACTGGAAAAAGCATAGCCTTGACTAGACAGACCTTTGTTGACAAAATAATGTCTCTGCTTTTTAATATGCTGTCTAGGTTGGTCATAACTTTCCTTCCAAGGAGTAGGCATCTTTTAATTTCATGGCTGCAATCACCATCTGCAGTGATTTCAGAGCCCAGAAAAATAAAGTCAGGCACTGTCTCCACTGTTTCCCCATCTATTTGCTGTGCAGTGATAGGATCAGACGCCATGATCTTAGTTTTCTGAATGTTGAACTTTAAGCCAACTTTTTTCAGTCTCCTCCCTCACTTCCCTCAAGAGACTCTTTAGTTCTTCTTCACTTTCTGCCATAAGGGTGGTTTATATCTGAGGTTATTGATATTCCTCCCTGCAATCTTGATTCCAGCTTGTACTTCATCCAGCCCAGCGTTTATTACACCTTTTAAACTAAATGAGTACTATTCATACTAATATATAAAGAGTATTTCTAAAATTTGCATCAATTAAGGAAACAGAATTTTTAATATTATGAAATGTTTAACTTGAAACAAAGTCTTTCTTACTGAAACTGTTTTCTCAGAAACATTGAATGAATCAGATTGATATAATTAAGATGTATCTTTGGAGAAAATTGAAATGGTTTAATAATTTTGGTCTAACGAAACAAAAAACCCAGCATTATACATTTTCTCTGTTTTATCATTATTAAGTGTTGTACAAGAATACATCTTATTTTCATAAGATTTAAGTTTGTCATCACAAAGTGTGGTCTGTAATCTGAGTTTTCTAAATGTGTTATATAGGTTTACTTATCAAATGAGCTACCATTACTCATTAATGTAATATCAAAGAATTACAAAATGTGAATCAGTGTTCAACAAATTTGAGTAACAATTCTTATAAAAATTTAAAAAATACTTTTATGGGGTAATTTGTTGTGTATCAGTTCAAACATTATGTCTAAGATCATAAATAACCTAAAATTTGATTAAATATTAAATAAAGTTAGTAAATTAATATTATTTGGATAGATGTTTATATTTTTCATAATATTGAATGCTAAAACATTGATTACTTATCATAGTTTTAAACAACACATTTGATTTTTTATTTTTAATGTGTCAAGAGACTATAACTTTGGATCCTGTTAATAAAATGCTCATTTTGCCATCTTAAAAAGATATAAAAAATATATATGGCAGTAGAAAATTGTGTTATATGTCTTCATGAGTCTTGATCATCTGCTAACATGCTTGAATATCAGATTTTTCTCAATGAACTATGACCAGCCATTTTATTTTAAATTGATGTTGCTTCTTTTGGTTAAATGGTATAATTAATATGAACAGAGATTATCCAGGGGAAAAGTGGTGACTGAGAAGCATAAATGTGTAGATAAAATAATGAAGTTTGTGGGGATTTTTAATTAATATATAAAAGAGTAGTCTTAAAGTATCTAGTTATTCCATAATTTGAAAGACAATAGAGAAAAGCAGAACCTGAATGAGTATGACAATGTTTGCAATGAATGCAGAAAGGGCAATTTTACTTGTGTTGATTTATAATATCTGCAAATACTAGATCTGTAAAGGCACAAAGTGTTGTGTAAATATTTTTGCCAAAGTTGGCTTAGTTTGAGGTGTTTATTTTTAAAATGATACGAAGCATTAACTGCCAAGTATTAATGCCAAACTGGAATATGGCTTCCTCACTGTTAAATGATAAATGATCATTTTACCTTCTGTGCAGTCTGCTCAGATAGCACGGATTCTACGGCCCATCAGAATGATTTTATTTTCTTTGAAATGACTTTATCATGCCCTTCATTATTAAAAAATAGAACAGAATTGTCTCACATGTGAAAGAACTGAATTTCCTTAAAACTGTGCTGCCCAGGCACCCATGTTTCTATATTAATCTAGGGGCCAAATGTCTTGTGATAAATCTTGGTTGATTTTACTGTTTCAAGATCAGGCCCTTTATATATTTCAAAAAATTGTAAATTATAAGAAAAATGTTTACACCTGAAATTATCTTTTATGTTTCTCAGAAAGCCCCTGGAAATTCATACAAATCTGTTCTTTCACTTTATAAAAAGAGACACTAATAATGTTTGTTATGTTCTGTACCTTTTAAAATTATCTCAATACAGTTGTAAGACCTGCACGAAAACTAAGTCAGAAAGGATGCTTAAGATTGTAGAGCTAAAATATTATTGACAGAAATACTTTAGGGATTATATAATCTGCATACATACCTGGGAGATTTGTAGACAAGTGTGTTTTTCATTGTTCTTCCTCTCATGAAAAACACTGATCAAATTCTTACACTTTGCACTGTACTCCAATAAACAACATTACTCTTCTGATATTATTGGTGACTATAATAAATTGACTAGTCATTTAGTGTCATTATCAAATGTGTTTTTGCTTCCCTCTGATGGTTGCCTGAAGGCTCTGCTACAGGCAACATCTGGAATTTGTGTATGAAACTGTAAAAGGATCATCCCAATGCTTCATGGAAAGAACTGTGTCAGGTTCTTTAAACTATTTGATGCTTCAAAGAATAGGACTGCTATGTGCTGTTTTCCAAGCTGACATCACTCAAGCAACTTTTAGATCATAATAGTTCAGGAGTCACTATACCCATGTTCCGTTATAGTTCAGAAACAAAGGTCTGTGACCTACCATCCAGCAGGATGAGAATTGATTATGCAAAACAACAACCAATGAGTGGAATTTAACTCTGGTTATTTGTGTGGAAAGCTGTTGATAATATTTTTTTAAAAAATTATTTTTATGGGTCTATGATGTCACTATCTGTAGCACTCTAGCATTAAACACAATTTAATGTCTTTTAAAAGCTGAAATGAAATATTTTTTATAGACTCAGGATATCACTGACTTCCTCCCTCCTCTTGCTCTTATACAGAATTCAAAACAAACACCTTTTTGGAGCCTCCTTACAGTCTAAGGTAGTGTAGTAATTTGCATCCATTCAATAAAAACCTGTCTTCCAGCATGCAGCTGGAGAAACTGATCGTGTAGCCAAGGCCGTACTGAAACATTGCCTTTGAAAATGCGTAAAGTAATTAGCCTCCAACTAATAAAAATAAATAAATAAATAAATAAAAAAAAAGAAAACGCGTCTTGCTCAGCCAGGCAAGGCAAGCCCACTATTAAGAGACCAGGGCTGACCTCGTGTGTGAAGTTGGTGCTTTCAGCCCATGCCCACCAAAGATTTTTGTGAAGTGTGTGTCATGCAGCCTGTAAAATATCACCATGTTGGCTCAAATAGCTCTGACTTGACACCTGGTTTGCTGAGTCCCACTTTCACACATGGTAAAAGGTTATTTCCTGGCAAGGAATATTAGCCTACGTGGGGAACCTCAAGAAAAGGGATATTTGCCTAAATGTATGAGTACGGCACATAAAATCTGACAGAGAAAGCTTTTTGCGATTGGTTTTAAGATCAAACAACAAAGCCTTTTCCAAACCCATTCTGAGATTTGGCATCCAGATTCTCAGGCAGAAGTTCATTTGCTGGCATTGTATGTTCTCAATGTGAATGGCTCTAGATTTACAGAGAAAACTCAAGAAACCTTGTGTTGTTAATAAACAGCATTGTAACACCTATACAAATAATCAGCTCAAACCTAAATCCATCAAACTTTTGGGGAACAAGCATAATCTCTGGAGATTATTTATGATCACAAAGTGATACAAAGTGTAAAAAAAAAGAGAGAAAAAAAGAAACCTGAAACCTAAATAAGACAGAAAAGGAATGCTTTATATTGAGGCAACTCAAGGACTATCTTGGAGAATGACTTAGCAAGATATGACATTGTTACTACTGATTTACAGTTTTACACTTAATAATGCTACATGCTAACTTATGCAGTTTTTGCAGTAAAGAAGCAATTAATTTCTATCAGGTGAAACAGCTAATCCTAATGGTTATATATTGTGGCCTTGTTGGACTTTAACCAGTTTTGTATCTAATGGAGAAATCATATACTAAAAGTCCATTTATTTTTTAAATGGCCTACCTAACATTATTTCTCATTATTTAATTAGTTAAATAAATTATAACATGAATCCATTTGTATGAGAGACATGTTAAGTCTTTTGAAAATTATAGCTGAAGACAGTATTAAACTATACATATATGTAACTAAAAAAGAGGGAAAAGAGCATTAAACACCCCACATTGTGCCAACCCTCAATACTAGCTGTCAGTGGAAAGTGAATTTTTGACATTTATTCAGCTGTATGTCTCTGCCAATATATTATGTGGGCACTCAAGGCAAAGATAAGTACATCGGGAAAATTTCCTGTTGTAATATTTTTAAGGAAACTAATTTTTGTGGAAAACAATATTTCTAATAAATGTTCTAGTTCATAATTATATGAATTGATAAATTTCCAAGTGACTTATATTTAATTTAAACTTTCTCTTTTACCCTTGAGAAAACTGTTTAGTCTCTAAAACTTTACGTTTCTGGAGATACTTGGGAAAATATTTGAAACTTGAAAACTATCTTATAAATGTACAGTATCTTACTAAGTTGGTAACTGAAAGAGTTTCCTATAATACTATGCTCTGTTTTTCCATTACCTCACCAGTGTATTGGTATTATACATACTCAGAGTTCAGCTTCTATGACGATCTATCATTATTTTCAAATCTGTTTCCAGATATCCAAGGAAAAAAATATTTTGAGCTAATTTCAAAAGACTTTTATATTAAGAATGAAATGACCTCATCTTTTCTTTAGTCCTTGAGCCTTTTGAAGAATTGCTGTTAAAAAAAAAAATCATTTCCTCTTTTACCAGTTTCATCTTTTGTTCTTGTCCTTTTTAATCTTACATTATAAATGTTAACTGTGTCTACAATGATTTAATTTTGAATGCTAAAGAAATATGCATCTGAGGATAGTCATCTTCCTTTTGATAATAAAGGATGAAAATAAAGTAATAAAGTATTCATACTGACATCGAGCAATGACAAAATATTATTTATTCATTATTTATTCAATATGTTCAATGTTCACTAAGTTTGTAATTTCATATTTTTTTAATAAGAAAAGAGAATTAAGGAGTATCTTTTAAGATCACAAGAGAAGGATCCTGCTACTCATAGCCTATTTAGCATAGTCTCCCTTTGAGTTCATATTCCATTCCTAGAGATGAAACTCTTGAATGTCATAATTTCAGGATATTTCCTTTCTACTCTTTGTGGAAAAACAAGATATTTAACAGTTATTTCAATATAATTATCAAAATTTCTGAGTCTTTAAAAAAAAAAAAGATAAAATTCTTTTCTCTGTATTTTTGGCCACAGTGCACCACATGTGGGGGCCTAGTTCTCAACCAGGGATCAGACCTGTACTCCCTGCAGTAGAAGAACAGATTCTTAACCACTGGAATGCTAGGGAATTCCCACATAACTTTTTTCAATAATATTGACAATGACTTTCCCTAAAAAATATAAAGCTATACCTGTAGGAATATTACTATCACATTAATTTAATCTTATAATTAGTGTTTTACTAGAATAAAAAGTGTTATTAGAAAAAATGTGGGTATTTTTACAACTTTTAACAATCATTTTTTTTGCACATTTCCTCTAACAAGGCTGTAATTTTTTTTTTAAGGCTATAATTTTTACTGATAATAAGCAACTTCATCATTCCATAAAGGCAGTAATACTTCCTTTACATTTTACAAAGGAATTTACTTACTGTCTGAATAAGGGTTACACTTAGTTTCAAGAACAATTAAATACATTATTTTGAATGTTATATTCATAACAATACAAGGTATCTCAGGATCATATTTTAAAAATGTGATATTTGAACCAATCTGTTGGCAATCATAGAAGACAGGAAACCTGCTGATACATATGATTGCTCTAACTTAAGGGGTTGGCAACCTTTAACATTTATGCCAGATGGTGGCACGCTAGGACATTTGGACTGGCAACCGGCCTCTGGCAGGAGCTCAACCCCCTCTGTCTTTACTACTATTTGGAGTTACTTCTACTATTCCTGGCCACTAGCATAGGCACAATCAATACTGATCTTGGATCTCACAAAGTTATCATGGCCTTCAGGTCACTCCACCCCATCTGTTCTAAACTCCGTAATAGCAAGTAAAAGAGCGAAAATGATAGTGTGAACCCTGAGAGGGTTGGTTTTTAAAATATTTTTATCCTACTGTAGAGTGTTATAATATATGAGGCATAAGAACTCCAATGTTTCATTGAATGATATCCTCATTAAGTGGACATCCTGCCTTAATGGGACAGCCACAGTGATGGGGAGCTCACTGTGTTTCAAGGCTGACTTTTTTTAATAGCTAAAGGTAAGAGCAGGTAAAGAATTCAAGTTAGACTCTGGAATTACACAAGTCTTAGATTTATATGAAAACTTTTGCAGGTATAAAAATTTTATAAACTTGCTCATTATAAAAATGAAATAGAATAAAAAGAGAAGAATGACTCCTGCATTATTCTAAGTTAATTTCTAATATTCTTTGAATTCATTAATCTATAAAAATGGACAAAGAAGATAATAGTAGAATCAAAGACTCACCATTCACCCTTTACAAGGAAATATCATTATTTGAGCTTTTCGAAGCCCATTGACTGTAGGTAGCCTGCCAGGCTCCTCTGTCCATGAAATTCTCCAAACAAGAATACTAGAGTGGGTAACTATAATCCATGGGGTTGCAAAGAGTCAGACATGACTGATCTAAGACTAACACTTTCACTTTCATTCATCCTTTAATATCTGGCATGCTATATTCAATTCTTTCCATTACCACTTTTCCAAACTAGTCCATTGTATTTTGCCTATGTAGTTGTGATAACCTCTCTTTTGCCTCACTTCTTTTTCTATTATTAGAAAAAGAATTTCTTTTGTTCTATCCGGTTTGGAATGATGGAGAAAAATTAATCGTACACAGAGGAACTATACTTAAAAAGAGCAGAGAGTCCCAAGAAGAAAGAGCCAGTGGAACCAATGGCTGCCTACAGCTCTAGTTACATCAAGGCAGTCAGCAAATCTCACTGAACACTGGGTCAGCTTTTGACTTCCAAGGAAAAGATTCCATATTCAATTGCAAAATATATAAGCATTCTTATTTTATGATAGTTTCAAGAAACATGTCTTTAAGAATGCTTCTTGAAAACTGGTTCCTATTGTTTATGAAGTACTTTAGACTTTGTAATTGAGAATTCTCTTTGGAAGATTGACACTCTGAGTTTACCTTGAAATGTAGACCTTTTAGAAATATACTCCCCCCCCTTTTTTTAAGAATATGAAACTCTTATAGATTGAGAGATTTGATGTGTTCAAATGAGTAGAAGGTAAAATGTCACATTTGTTTTCTTTTTCTCTCTCTGATCCATTCTCTACCCAAAAGTATTTGATATTTATAGAATGCAAGAAGGATTATTATTCTCATTAAAACATAGCAATGATGTTTTCGTGTACTGGACAAGTAGTCTTATCATACTCTATAGGATATATATAGAATCTGGCCCTTTTACTTTTCCAGCCTTAACCTTCAGTGAAAATTGAAACCATCTAGAATAAAAACACACAGACTAAAAACACACAGATGAAGACTTGCTTCATAAACATGATCTTACTATCTAGGAAATTCTTGCTCAGGAAGAAAAATAACTTCATGTTTAAAACATTTCTAGAACTGAAAAATGGGTTACTCAGCTTTCCTTCATCAGGGTAAAAGACTCCTTTATCAGCATGATAGTCACTCAACTGGATTTCTCCATAACTGTCAATTGGGTTTCTCTATGTTGTTCATTCTTTGAGGTTCATTTAAACCCTCAACTCTCTGTTTCCACCAAATCTAAATTTTTATATAAGGAACTTTTGCCAGTGATAATATGCCTCCACATCAAACATTCTGCCTGGAATCAGACAACAAAAATATAAAAAAAAAAAAAAATCTTGTTCTTAACATCAACCTTCAGAAATGCTACAGAGAATCTGTCAAAGTCAGATTGTCTCTCTTTGTGTAGTAATTGATCAATGAGGGTCAGCTTAATCAACAGGTAATGTGGTCAGCTTTTAGGAGGTTGCTCTATAAGTTGCAATCAGCCTTTATCTCTGGCTTCTCCCTAGCTCTTCAGCTATCTGAATTACCAGCGTCTTCGGAAGTCTTCTTAACTATTCTTTCCTCAGAGGAGTTAACGTACCACTCCATCTACATGGGACTTGCATTTTCCTTCTATTTCTCTATTACAGTCCAATGTCCATTTTCTTTATGATCATTCATAATTTGAAATGATGATTTGGTTTCTCAATTGTTCATTGCTTGTTTTTTTCCCCACTAGGTGCAATCATGAGGAAATCAGAGACTACCGGGTTATTGTCAATAGATAGATATTGAGTGAGTGTGGGAATAAATAGATGATAAAACTACTTTTAGTAGGAACTGAGTATATAAAATCAAATGAGATACAGTACTTATTCAGAGACTACTAGAGAGTCAAATAAAACATAGAATTTATTATCTGCTTAGTCTGTGTACAAGCTATTTCAAAGTGCAAACTAGAAGAGTAATAAATTTGACATATCACCTCCAGGTAGGAAAAAATGATATGTGCCTTGAGTGGGAAAGGGAGAATATTAGCCAGAAAAAAGTCAAATAATCCAGCATGTTAAAGGAGTCTGGACTATCATGCTATCAGTGGAAAAAAAAAAATATTGGTATTTACTAGAGACAGAGTGCAGAGTCAAAAAAAAGTCTTACTGTCAAGCATGAGGACTGATTCAGAATAGCTCCTGGCTAGACACTCAGGGGTTAGGTACAAAGGGTGAGAAATATTGCCAGACTTTTAAAGCTACAAGCCTATGAACTGCCTCCATCCCTTGAAGGATATTTGGTCCTATCCAAAATGTCCTTGATATATGGTTCAAAGCAAAACTATTTGGTATGGAACAAAAATGCTCATGGACATTTTGAATAGAACCAAATTTCAAGGACCCTTTTGCATGGACTAAACGTTTTATGAACCTTTTAGACAGTATCACATTTCAAGGCCCTTATGGCATGGATCAAATGTCTCATGGACCACTTGGACAGGATCAAATGTTTGCTAACCATCTTCACCCTGTATTAAAGAAGCAAAGTCTCTGATATTGACTGGTTGATAAGTTGGCACTGGACTATAAGTTATCAACAAACATAACAAATTATTGCAAAATTTAGTAACTTAAAGTGATAAACATTTACTAACTCAAATCATTTCTACAGTTCTGGATTTAGAAAGCAATTCAGCTGGGTGATTCTTTCTTAGAGGGTCTTTTATGATGTTTGCAGGACTGCAAGAATATTTGACTAGAACTGGAGAATCCACTTCCAAGATATTCCACTCCCAAGATATGTGTTTATGTATACATGTAAAAATAAACATACATATGTTTTTACCTGTTGATTTTATATGTGTGTGTGTGTGTGTATATATATATACACACACATACTTCATATGTAAATGTGTTAATGTGTTGTACACACACACACACGCACACACACGGGCTTCCCAGGTGGCACGAGGGGTAAAGAACCCACATGCCAATGCAGGAGACATAAGAGATATAGGTTCGATTCCTGGGTCAGGAAGATCACCTGGAGGAGGGCATGGCAACCCACTCCAGTATTCTTGCCTGGAGAATCCCATGGACAGAGGAGTCTGGCAGGCTACAATGCATGGGGTCACAAAGAGTCAGACACAACTGAAGTGACTTAGCACATATGTATACATACACATATACACAATCAAGTTAAATAACATTTATCTTATTGGCTATTTAATAGTGTTGACTTAAAATGCATAACATGAGAGTAGAGATTTTATGTTTTATTTGGGGGCAAAATGAGGACTGCAGCAGGGGAGCCAGCACCTCAGATAGCTCTGAGAAGCTGCTCCGAAGAGGTAGGGGAGAGGCCAGTATATATGTGATTTTGCTAAAGGAGGGGTAAATGTGATCAAGCATGTTTATTTTTCAGAAAGTTTCTGCTGAAGCTTCTGCTAGTCATGAGAAATAGTTGTGACCATGAAGGGTTTTAATGATTTATAGATATGAAGAGATACAAGAATTGGGCTCATAAAATAAGCTTCTGAGAATGTCTATCTGAAGACCTGTGCTGCCAGTTTTCTGGGAGCACAAAGTGCCTCAACCCTGCTGTCAACCCTGAACTCCTTCAGAGGAAGTTAGAGGTCAGCAGCTGCAGCAGCACATGATCTAATCCTCATAAAGGTAGATGGTGTGCACTCGTGGCAATAGCCAGTTTGTGGTTGACAATAGAAATGTCTTAGTTGACATGAGGGTCCCATAAATTTTGTCAAAGCCTTAGGAGGAGTTAGTTAAGTCCAGTATGTTTTCTGTGAAAATGTATGCCAATCTAAATTGCAGAGAAATTTGCCAGAGGGAGCCACAAGGGAAAATATTTCTGTAACTCAGGATATTTAGGACCTAAGAGAAATATTTCTGATAAACCACCAGAATGTCCTGCTGTGAAAATCTTCCTATTCAAGGTATTCACTGAGTGTGCATGATCTTAATGCAAACTACTCTACTTGCCAGAATAATAGTGGGAATGTGTGAAGAAAAACATGATGTACTCTGGCTGACTATAGAGGATGAAGATCAAAAGAAATGATCTAGAGAAAAAGTGAGAAAACAGGGAATTAAATCAAATATGTGGATTCTCTAAGGAAAGAGCATGCACAGAGAAGAAATCTGTGTCCAAGGAGACTAAAAGTAATAATGCTTTTCCTGAAAATGAATTTATTTATCATATCATACACAAATAGAAAAACCTCAGTGTGTTTAAAGCTATTAGTTCATGGGAGAAAACCAACCACAGCTCTGTGGTTGTGGTCTGGGGATGGGGGAAAATTTAGGGTAGTAACTGCTCATGATTCATGTCCTGCTTAGGGAAAGGAGGAATCTGAGGGCAAGATTGCATTGCAACTCCTTCTTCCCTCTCCTTCAACTCATGAATCTTATGCTTGCATAGTTACTAAATTTGACTTCTGGAAAATAGTTTATGATAGGAGAAGGATGGACTTTTTATAAGAGTTAACATGCATCTTATCATTTGCAGTATTAACTTGACAGGGAACACTTCAGTCTGAGTTAGTAAGGGTTCAAACTGAAATAAGAGGGTTAAAGGGACAGAAAGTAGATATTCAAAGAAAACCATAAATTGCATCCTATGCACAGTATATGTTAGCACAGGAAAATGGAGAACACAATAAAAGGAAATATTTAGTAATTCTTAGGGAAAGAAAAAGATGAATAGTTACCTACATAGTAATAAATAGAGACTGATTAAAAATGGATTTTAAAAATTTTAATAAGAATATAAATGAGTATTCAGAATTTTAAGAACTCCTTATTAGATATGGAAATAAAATCTTGTGACTTATGAAAATAAACCCTCACTTCAAAGTGCTGGACCCTCAGGTAAGCACTTCCATTGGATACTGTGTTTTTCTTCTATTTGGCAATACAGCATGTTCTGTGAGGTTAAATCATTTACCCAAGGGAACACATCAGGAAAAACACAAAACCTAATATGAATTCAAGCTTGTTTATATTCAACCATATAATCATATACAACTGCTTAGAGTTTCATGAGTGGCATGGGATTAAAAGGGATATCAAGTACATTAACTGTCAGAATTAGAATTCACATAAATATAAATACATACATGTACAAATATACACATATGCATATGTATACACATATAACACATTTGCATGCATAAACACATGTATGGAAAAATATATAAATATATGTATTTATGTGTATATATGGAGTTACATATTTATCTCCCTCTCCAGTTCAAGATAGTGAGCTAGGAATTTCACTTGTTAACCATACTACCCATGTGATGGGGGGAGGGGAAGACACTGAAGATATAATAAAATAGAACAAAGGAAGTGCAGTTATTAAAATACTGTGGACAGAAGATATTCATTAGTGAGTACATATTGGCATGATTTTCTGGATTACTGAAAGTAAGTGGATCACACTAACAACACATCAAAAATGCTTTTTAATTTTTTTATTGTTGATATTTTAGTTATTGATATTACTGATATTGTTTATCTTTTATTTCTTGGATTCCCATTAGAGTCTTTGTCATAGTTTCCTTCTCTCTGTGCATAGACACACTATCCTTTCCTACTAGATCCATTAATATATTAATAATAGTTATTTTAATTTTTCTCTGTGACTGAGCCAAGATCTGGATCAGTTCCACTGAATATGTTGATTTATCTCTTAAAAACTTTTTGTTTTAATTTTTGTTTTATGTATATCAGATAGTTGTTGTTTAATGCCAGATAGTATCACTTGATAGGACAGCAGAGATTGAAATAAATGATATTTTTATCTCCTCTTAGGCCATTAGTGAAGAAGCCTGTGTCAATCTCGTTAGAAGACAATCTGAGTTTGGGTCCTGTTGTTGTTACTATTACCTTCAATTCTCTACAGTTCATATTCTTCTAGTGGTGACCTTTTTATCTTATTCTTCTAGTGGGATCTGGGTGCCAAAAAGCTTACCATAGTGTTAATGATCCATTCTCAACTTCCAGTTTCTACATATCTACAGAGAGAGGTATATATCTCCATACTCTTGCTTCACCCCAGTACTAGAATGCTGTTGCATGTTACTTGGTTCTAGGTATGTGGTGGAATCGGGAGACTATTGTTCTGGTCCAGCCTCAGTCCCATGCAAGAGCTGTATTCCTGGGTACAATATGTGGGAATTTCTCAGTGTCTTCTTCTCCCTATGGCAGTGATACTCTGTCCATCTTTAGTTGGACTGGGGCAAGATTTTCCCACTTCGCCACAATAGGAGAAGACCTAGCTTTGATATCTTTATGGATCTTGATCCCAGGATATATCAAATCCTGTATCTGGAGCAGAGATATAGAAAGTCTTTGCCTAGCCCTTGGGATAAAAGGAATTGCTGGCCCTCTCTTGGTAATTTACTGTTTTTGCTTCATTGGGAAAGAGAGTTAAAAAGAAACGTCTGTACCTTCATTCCTTTCTCTAAGAGTGACTCACAAAATAACAAAGAATTGCTCAACAGAGGCTTCCATTAGAGCAATGTCTAATACCAGAAGCTGCAATCATTCCTGACAAAACTGCCTTTCACATCTGGGAAGCTAAAGAGTGAACACTGGAATGAACATTTCTACAGAATAGCTTCAGGATGCTCCCATATGACTTATCAGGAATATCAGCCAGGAGTTGTAGGAAAAAGACTTGATATTCAACTTCATATTCTAAATCTCATAGGAGGATATCTGCTTGTTAAAAAATAATTAAAAGAGATGCAAGTGGGTCTAAAATTGTACTTTATTTCCAATCTCTCCCAATAAATAAAAATTAGCATGGAGAGCCAATTTATGCCTAATCCAGAATATCCAGGAAATAAATAGAATGTGTATGTCCTGGTAATTTTATTCCCATGTAATTCATCTAAAAATATACATGGATTATAATTTTCTTTATATATATATTTTTTTCCACTTGGGTTAGTATTTTTTTTTATTGGCATTTAGTTGCTTTATGATGCTGTGCTAGTATCTTCTGTATAGCAAAATGACTGAGCAACTTCATTCATTTCATTAATATTCCTTTGCATATATGTACCGTATCTTATTTATCTGTTCCTCTGTTGATGAACATCTAAGTTTCTTCTATGTCCAGGCTATTGTAAATAGTGCTGCAATGACATGGGGTGCATGTCTCTTTCTTAATTGTGGTTTTCTACAGGTATATGCCCAGATGTAGGATTGCTCGGTTATATGGTAGCTCTGTTTTTTTTGTTTTTCAGTTCAGTTCAGTTGCTCGGTTGTGCCCAACTCTTTGTGACCCCATGGACTGCAGAACACCTGGCTTTCTTGTCTGTCACCAACTCCTGAAGCTTACTCAAACTCATGTCCATTGATTCAGTGAGGCCATCCAACCATCTCATCTTCTGTTGTCCCCTTCTCCTCCCACCTTCAATCTTGCCCACCATCAGGGTCTTTTCCTTTGGGTCAGTTCTTCGCATCAGGTGGCCAAAGTATTGGAGTTTCAGCTTCAGCATCAGTCCTTCCAATGAATATTTAGGACTGATTTCCTTTAGGATTGACTGGCTTGATCTCCTTGCAGTCCAAAGGACTATCAAGAGTTTCTGCAACACCACAGTTCAAGAGCATTAATTCTTTGCACTCAGCTTTTTTTATAGTCCAACTCTCACATCCATACATGACTACTGGAAAAACTATCACTTTGACTAGACAAACTTTTGTCAGCAAAATATTGTCTCTGCTTTTTAATATGATGGTTAGGTTGGTCCTAACTTCTCTTCCAAGGAGCAAGTGTCTTTTAATTTTGTGGCTGCAGTCATCATTTGCAGTGATTTTGGAGCCCAAGAAAAGAAAGTCTCTCACTGTTTCCATTGTTTCCCCATCTATTTGCCATGAAGTGATGGGACCAGATGCCATGATCTTAGTTTACAGAATGTTGACTTTTGTCTTTCTTGTTTCTAGGGAACCTCCATACTGTTCTGCATAAAGGCTGTACCAATCCAAATTCTGCCAGCAGTGTAGGAGTGTTCCCATTTCTCTACATCCTCTCCAGCATTTATTGTTTGTAGTTTTTTGGATGATGGCCATACTGAGAGATGTGAGGTGATACTTCATTGTAGTTTTGATTTGCATCTCTATAATAACCAGTGATTTTTAGCATCTTTTCATGTATATGTTGGCCATTTCTATGCCTTCTTTGGAGAAATGTTTGTCTTCCACCCATTTTTAATTTTTTTGTGTATTGAGCTGTATGTGCTGTTTATATATATTAGAGGTAAATCCCTGTCGGTTGCTTCATTTGCAAATGTTTTCTCCAATTCTGAGGGGTTTTCATTTGTCTTTAATTTTCTGTGCAGAAGCCTTTAAGTTTAATTAGCCCCTATTTTATTTTTGTTTTTCTTTCCATTACTCTAGCAGATGAGTAAAAAAAGATTTTGCTGTGATTTATGCCAAAAAATATTCTGCCTATGTTTTCCTCTAAGAATTTTATAGTGTCTAGCCTTTTATTTGTGTCTTTAACCCACTTTGAGTTTATTTTTGTGTATGGTATTAAGAAGTGTTCTGATTTCCTTCTTTTACATGTAACCACCCCGTTTTCTCAGCGCCACTTCTTTACGGCATGTTTTTGCCTCTTTGCCACAGACAAGGTGGCCATAGGTGCATGGGTCTATCTCTGGGCTTTCTGCCCTTTTACATTGTTCTATGTTTCTTTTTTTGTGCCAGTAACATACTTTCTCATTATGTAGCACTGTAGTTAGCGTATGAAGTCAGGGAGCCTGATTGTTCCAGTTCCATTCTCAAGATTTCTCTGGCTACTTGAAGTCTTTGTGTTTCCATACAAACTTTAATTTTTTTGTTGTTGTTTTGTTCTAACTCTGTGAAAAATGCTCTTGGTAATTTGATAGGGATTACATTGAATCCGGGGATTCTCTGATAGCTCAGTTGGTAAAGAATCCACCCACAACACAGGAGGTCCTGGTTCCTGAGTTGGAAAGATCCCCTGGAGAAGGGATAGGCTACTCACTCCATTATTCTTGGGCTTCCCTTGTGGCTCAACTGGTAAAGAATCCACCTGCAATGCAGGGAACTCAGTTTGATCCCTGGGTTGGGAAGATCCCCTGGAGAAAGGAAAGGCTACCTACTCCAGTATTCTGACCTGGAGAATTCCATAGACTGTATAGTCCATGGGATTGCTAAGAATTGCACAAAACTAAGCAACTTCACTTTCACATTAAATCTGTAGATTACTTTGGGTAGTACAGTCATTTTCGTGATATCAATTTATCCAATCTAAGAACATGGATTGTCTCTCCATCTGTTTGTGTTATCTTTTATTTCTTTCATCATTATCCTATAGTTTTCTGAGTACAGAATTTTTGTCTTCTTAGGTAGGTTTATTCCCACGTATTTCATTCTTTTTGTTGCGATGGTAAATGGGATTTTCCCTAAATTTCTTTCTTATTTTTCATTATTAATGTATAGAAATGCAAGAGATTTCTGTGTATTAGTTTTGGATCCTGCAACTTTACCAAATTCACTGATAAGCTCTAGTAGCTTTCTGGTGGTTTATTTAGAATTTTCTATGTATAGCATCATGTTAGCTGTACACAGTGATAGTTTTTTACCTCTTTTCCAATTTGGATTTCTTTTATTTCTTTTTCTCCTCTGATTGGCAAGGCTAGGACTTCAAAAATTATGTTGAATAAAAGTGGTGAGTGTGAGCATCCTTGTCTTATTCTTGATCTTAGATGAAACACTTTCAGCTTTTCACCATTGAGAATGATGTTTGCTGCGGATTTGTCATATATGGCCTTGTTACACTGAGGTAGGTTCCCTCTATGCCCACTTGCTGAGGCATATCATAAATGGGTGTGAATTTCATCAAAAGCTTTTTCTGCATCTGTTGAGATGATCATATGGTTTTAATTTTTCAATTGTTAATGTGTATCTCACTGATTGATTTGTATATTTTGAAGAATCTTACATCCCTGGGATAAATCCCACCTGATCATGTTGTATAATCCTTTTAATATATAGTTGGATACCATTTGCTACTATTTCGTTAGAAATTTTTGTGTCTATGTTCATCAGTGATATTGCCTGTAATTTTCTTTTTTTGTAATATTTTTATCTGGTTTTGGTATCAGGGTGTGGTGGCCTTGTAGAATAAGCTTGGAAACATTCCTCCCTCTGCAATTTTTGGGAAGAGTTTGAGAAGGATAAGTGTTGACTATTCTTTAAATGTTTGGTAGAATTTGCCTGTGAAGCTGTCTGGTCCTGGACTTTGTTTTTTTGTTTACTCATGATTGGTCTGTTCACATTTCCTATTTCTTCCTGGTTCAGTGTGGAAGGTTGTACCTTTCTAAGAGTTTGTCCTTTTCTTCCAGGTTGTCCATTTCATTGGCATAAAATTGCTTTAAGTGAACTTCCCATGTGACTCAACTGTAAAGAATTTGCTTGCAACGCAGGAGATGTGGGTTCAGTCCCTGGGTTGGGAAGATCCCCTGGAGAAGGGAATAGCAACCCACTCCAGTATTCTTGCCTGGGAAATCCCATGGACAGAGGAGGATGATGGGCTGCAGTCCATGGGCTGCAAGAGTCGGACACTCCTTAGCAACTAAACTACCACCACCAATTGTATTTAGTAGTCTCTTATGATCTTTTGTTTTTCTGGAGTGTCATTTGTAACTTCTCCTTTTTCATTTCTAATTTTATTTATTTCTTTTGCTCATGAAACATATTTCCAGGCAGTTTCCCCCATGGAATTTGGTCATATATCATATGCATTTATAATTTAATGTTATAAATATATATATAAATTATATATATATAATATATATAAATTATATACTTATTGTCAAACTTTGTATTGACTATGCATTTATATTCCTCTCTAAGAAACTTAAGCATGTAGAATGAATTTAAAAATTTATGCATTACCGTGATGTTCTGCAGTGTCATACTGAATAATTATTATGAGTTATGTTATCACTATAGTCATTAATTAGTTCATATCTAATCCAAGAAACAAAATACATTTTATTTTGAAACATGTGTCAAATAAAATGATATTATATAAAGAAAGAAATTATAATGAAGTAAATAGATTTTTTTCAAAAATCTTCTTATGCACTCATGATTTAGTAATTTTTAATGTTAGAATAAAACATTATTCAGTGATGCTGAATAACAAAATTGAAAAGAAGGTACAGGCACTTTTATGAGTAGAGCTTAATGAAGGGGCATTAATAATTGTTAAGTACATTATTTCAGTAAAATATACAACAGTGAAACACCAACATTTTTTTATTAAATTAATTTAAATTCAACAAACTTATGTGAGAATGAATAAAAATGAGAAGAACTAGTTCAGGAATGACAATGACAAGGAGTCTTTTCCAAAGGGAAATCCATACTTCAACAAAATTGTGGTAAAATTATGAAAATATGCCCCCTATGATTCAGAAAAAAATGTTAAAGAAAATATATTGCCTCTTGTTTAAAAACATAGTTATCATACTTTGAATTTAAATATGAATTTTTAAACCACTACTTTAAATAGGTAGCAGGCGGGTGAATAAAAGTGTTCATCAAGTTTTTCTCACTACTAATAGTGAAAATTCAGAAAGAATATATGTGAGCAGTTTCTTATTTCTCCACATTCTTTTATACAGATTTTGAATACTCAGATATTAACATGGAGAGATGCTGTCCCAATCATCATCATGCATTTGTTATCTGATTGACATAATTTATTGACACCTGCAACTTTATTGGATTTATTGGAAGTTCCTATGAGACTCATTGCTTTGTCTCATAGGAGTAATGCATCATTTTACAACAGAGGGTAGAACAGAGAATACATGAGTGAAAGTTACTCAGTCGTGTCCAACTCTTTGCAGCTCCATGGACTCTACAGTCTGTGGAATTCTCCAGGTCAGAATACTGGAGTAGGTAGCTGTTCCCTTCTCCAGGAGATCTTCCCAACCCAGGTCTCCCACATTGCAAGCAGATTCTTTATCGGTTGAGCCACCAAGGAAGCCCTGGTGGGGGGTACTTTAATTGCAATTCTGATCTCTGCTCTCTCTGAGGCAGCATGTGGTCAGTCACGATGTTCACTGAGAACAGAGAAGTTCATTACAAAATAAAGTCTTTTCTTATGGCCATGGAGAATAGAAGAGTATTTGCAAAATAAGAAAATGGTTTTATGCTGATTTTCACAATAAAGCCCTTTTCATTTTATGAGTTACTGTCATATTGTACCCTGGAAAGCATTTATAGAAAATAGAGTAGGTTGAATTCATGTCAAGAAGGGTAGATGATGCATATTCTTCAAAGCCAACAACTAAAGGAAAAAAAATCTCAAGTATATTTTTCATCAGAGATTAATGGTTATCTAGGCTTTTCAGTGTATTTCTTAATTTCGAGAAAATAACTAGATAAGTTTCTATTTTGTTCTAACAGAATTTGCTGCCAGTTTCTTGATTAGATCAGGAAATTTTTATCTCTGGAATATAATAGTTTCAATATTTTAACTACTCTATGCAAGTGAGAACAAAATTTAATTCAGAAATTTTCTGAAAGAATAATTTCTATTTAAAAAAGAATAATTTCTATTTTTTATCTAAAAAATTTCCTTCTGATTATGTTGTCTGTTTTTGGAACATGAACAAATATATTTCAGTTCTATTAACTTTTAACCTTGAGAATGGACTTTCAAAACAGGTAGCAGTTAAAAGCTTCATTGTATATCCTCATCCATATCACATAATCTGTTGGCAGATACATAGAAGTAGAATTGAAATAGCATTGTGTAGGGTTAATTTGTTTTGTAAATGATAAAAATTGTAAGTAGGTATTTTATGACTATTTTAAGATTCCAAATGTATATAATTGAAATAAATTATTCACCCATGTACAATGCAAATACCTTAGTAACCTAATGAAAGAAATGGTCACATCTGTATTTAGAATATCAAGTTTGTTTTCCCCAGATTCATAATAGAATTTGAGTGGTATCTGTACAAATCACATAGTATTAATGCACTCAGTTGCATGTCCAAGAGTCAGAATGAATTTATTTCGATCTTGTCCACAGGATTCTCCAGGCAAGAATACTGGAGTGGGTTGCCATACCCTCCTCCAGTGGATCTTCCCAACGCAGGGATTGAACTCCAATCTCTTATATCTCCTGCATTGACAGGCAGGTTCTTTAACAAGAGCCACCTGCTCAGTAGTATGTAATTGTTTAGATAAGATGTGTGCACATTCAAACACACTTTCTCTTGCAATATTTCCCAAGGTGGTAAAAATATAGAAATAAACTTTCTTCTTGCTTTAGTATCTCTTAGAGACAAAATGACTTTTATAAGTTTTTAAATTGTTAAACATCTTTGTTTAAATATAAAAAAGCAATTATTTATTCATGTATGCCTTTCTGGTCTCAGAGGTAACTTTTGCAACAAGGAGAGAATCTTATTTATCCTTGTCACTATTTGCATTGTTTTATCTGGAGATGTGCTCTTTCAAACTGTTGAAACAACTTGGTGCATTTTACTATAGAATTGGTTTAGAAAAGAGACAGAATATAGCACTTGTAATTTAATAGAAGCATTGGTAGCTAGATTTAGTACATTGATATTATCTCTATTTTTTAAAATATTGTTATTTCACATTCATCAGTAAAAGTGACATCCTGTAATTCATTGCAGCATGTATATAAAATAATTTGACATAATTGTTTGTATGAGACACAATTTTGTCTGAAGAAAATACATTAATAAAAAAAATCTATGTTACATTATGATTACTCCTTAATAGCAAAAGTATCGCTAGCATTCTTAGTAATGATTATTATTATTTCATTAAAATAGATATTTAAAAATTTAAAACTGAGCATGTTATAGGATTTTTGAATTAAGATCTATGGTAAGATAGCAGATGTACTATACATTTTCATTACTAAATTTCCAGAGCTATAAAATTCAAACAATTTTTACATAACTTTGAGATTTTAATTTGTATTATTTTGGTGTCATGCTTTACTTGAATAAGTTTTTATTTTTTTTAAAAAAAGCTTCATGACTTAATCCTCTGCTCAGAATTCCTGAGTACATGTTTTTTGTCTCCTTACGTAGGTTTATTCCTAGGTATTTTATTTTTTTGTTGCAGTAGCAAATGAGATTTTTCTTTAATTTCTCTTTGCGATCTTTTGTTGTTAATGCAGAGAAATGCAAGAGATTTATGTGTATTAATTTTTTATCCTGTAACTTTACCAAATTCATTGATGAGCTCTTGTAGATTTTTGTTAGCATCTTTAGGATTTTCTATGTATAGTATTAAAATCTTGTCATATGCAAAGAGTGACAGTTTTACTTCTCTGATTGCCATGACTAGAACTTCCAAAACTATGCTGAATAAAAGTGATGAGAGGGGGCATCCTAGTCTTGTTCCTGATCTTAGATGAAATGCTTTCAGTTTTTCACCTTTGAGAATGACATTTACTGTGGGTTTATGATCTTTATTATGTTGAGGTGGGTTCCCTTTCCTTTCTGGAGAGCCTGTCATAAGTGAGTATTGAATTTTGTCCAATGCCTTTTCTGCATCTATTGAAATGATGATATGGTTTTTATTCTTCAATTTATTAACATGGTATATTACACTGATTGATTTGCAGATATTGAAAAATTCTTGAATTATTGGGATAAATCCCACTTGATCATAGTCTATGATTCTTTGAATGTGTTGATGGGTTTTGCTTGCTAGTATTTTGTTGAGGATGTTTCCCTCTATGCTCATTGGTGATATTGGCTTGTATTTTTCTTTTTTTGTGATATCTTTGTCTGGTTTTGGTATCAGGGTGACGGTAGCCTCATAGAATGAGCTTGGGAGTATTTCATTCTCTGTAATTGTTTTTTAGAAGAGTTTGAGAAGGATAGGTGTTAACTATTCTCAAAGTTTTTGTTAGAATTAGCCTGTGAAGCCATCTGGTCCTGGATTTTTGTTTGCTGGCAGTTTTTAAATCACAGTTTCAATTTCAGCACATGTGATTGGTCTGTTCACATTTTTTTTTCTTCCCAGAATTCCAAAAACAGTAATTCCAGACTTTTCTGGAGACTTCATAAAGATGATAGACATTTATCTACAGGGTGACATTATGAGGGTTTCAAGAAGACTTTCCTGGACCATGCTCTAAATGCGTTCAATATAGAATTTACTTTGTCATAAATTAGAATTTTTACTTTGTGTAAAATCTGAAAAACATTGCTTTAATTTATGAAATGTATCTAAAGCTGAAACCTCAGTGAACTCTTTTTATAGACTGTCTTATACATGGTCTTCTTTTAGTGAAGAAGGTAGCTTATTATGTGAATTCAGAAAAAAAAAGAATTCTAATACTATGGGTTGTTTGAGTTTGGAAGAAAAGCTGACTGCTTGAGATTTCTTTTGATTCACCGCAAGAAAAATATATAAAATGTGCATTTGTCTTATTTCAATATCTTTCTGAGTGTGTTTATCATTGTGTGTATATATGCCTGTGTGTATGTATGTGGAGCAGCACCACCAGTGAAATCAACTGTGCTGTTGGAAAAAGTTTAGGTTTTGTCACCCATGCTTTTCTGGATGACCGCAATGTTAACACTCCCTCTGGCTTTTTTTGTTGCTTTTCCAGGATATAAAAATGACTAGTAATATGTTGGCTAATGTTAGAAAAATTTTAATTTAGTGTGTCTTGGTGTCATTTTTATGTGTTTTATACACTGAACAGGGTTGTTTCAATCCATGGAAACCTTGTTTCTGTCTCTTTTTCTTCACTAAAATTCTTACCAAGATCACCAATGTTCTTTTATTCCGAGGTTCAATGCACAGTTGATCAATTTTCATGTACCCTGCCTGTGCAACGTTTAAAGAATGCAGCAATCTGTTTTCTTGATATCCCATGTTCCTGAGTTTTGCTTGTTTGTCTGCCTAATCATTACTATTCAGTCTCCATTATAGATGATCCTTTGTGTGTATGTGTTTGTGTAGATGATTTATTGATTTAAAATGTTGTGTTAGTTTTAGGTATACAGCAAAATTGTTTAATTATATATATGTACATATATATATATAGTTTTTTATATAAATTCTTTTTCAGATTCTTTTCTCTTTTAGATTTTTACAAATTTTAAGCATACTTCTCTGTGATATACAATCGGTTAGATTCCACATATAAGTAAATTATATAATATTTGTCTTTTTCTGTTTGATGTCACTTATGATAAATTTTAGATTTCACAAATAATTGGATCATATATTTGTCTTTCTCTGTCTGACTTACTTTACCTAATATGATAATCTCTTGGTTCATCCATGTTGCTGCAAATAGCATTATTTCATTTTTTATGGCTGAGTGATAGTCCATTATGTACATACTTGTGTATGTATACATACACACCCCCCGCATCTTCTTAATCCATGCATCTGCTCATGGACATTTAGGTTCTGTCAGTGTCTTCGTTGTTGTGCATAGTGTTGTTGTGAACAGTGTTGTTGTGAACATTGGAGTGCATGTATCTTTTTGAGCTAAAAGTTTTTGTCTTTTCCAGATGTTTGCTCAGGAGTAGGATTGCTGGATCATATGGTGGCTCTATTTTTATCCTTTAAGTAACTTCCATATTCTTCCCCATAATGGTTGTACCAATTTGTATTCCCACCAACAGTGTAGGAGGATTCCCTTTTCTCCACGCTCTCCCCAGCATTTATTATTTGTAGATTTTTTGATGATGGCCATTCTAACCAACATGAGGTGATAACTCATTGTAGCTTTGAAAGCTTTGTGTTTCTTTAAGAATTAGCAATTGAATATTTTTTTCATGTGCATGATGGCCATCTGCATGTCTTTGGATAATTGTGGATAATTTTTCTTCCCCCTTCTCTCCTTATACCTAGCTACTCTTTCCTTTTCACTCTGATCATTCTTTCTGCTCTTCATTGTCTTCTCTTGCTCGAATTGTTCTTTAGATACTGATGACCATCTCAAATGTCTCTGCTAAACTCCAAATACACATAGGCAGCTGTTTATTGAACATTTCCATGTGGGAGCTTTGCGTCATCCTACTCACCTGCCATTCTCTTCAACTTCTGTCACCTTGTTCTCAAACTCTGCCAATGTCATGCTGAGCACACTACCATCCTACTAATTTTACTATCGCTCTAATTTTCTCTGTTTCTGAGTGCTAAATAAATGTGTATAATTGCCTTTTGCTCTTAATTATCCCTCTGTGCTTGCCCAGTGAACTACTTAATTTAATGTACCTGCAAAACCCTTTTATATCTGGCCTAATTTCCAGCTCTAGTTTCTGTTGGTTAGTATTGTGTGTGGATATCCATAGTCTTTGAGTGACCATGAATATCTTCTTTGTTATTAGATAAATCTAGTATTAATATTTCATAAAGTAAAAAATAATTGGAAAGAAAGAAAGCATGCTTTTCTCAAATTTTCATGTATATTATTGTAAAGGTTTTATAAAAATTATAATCTCAGTGTTGGATGGCATGATAAGAACTTAATAATTGTTTCTATATAGTATAATACACAGGCATGAACACACAGAATACACATGGCTTAAAGTTTTCAAGATATGTATATTTCAAAAAACTTAAAATACTGTGTAGTTTTGCAAAATTCCTAGCATTTATACCACTCAGCATTTATTTGTCTTTTAGCTGGACTTTGCTCTTTCATTTTTAAGTAAAAAGTTATTGTTTCCTTTAATGTTATTAACCCTACATTAATGCAAATGGAATTGCTTGCTTTTCAAATTTGATTAATCACATTTAAATGAACATTCTATGATATGTAAAAACTGCTAAATCATACATAGATTTTCTCATGCAATTGTATTTATATTACGATGACTAGATTGGAAATAATAATTCTCTGAAATTGAATAGTAATGGATTCCAACAATTTATACTGAAATTCAAACATGTTTGTCATATTTTCAATGGTCCATGAAAGTTTCCTGTCTTTTCCATAGTTAAACAATTGTCAAGAATAACTTAATGTCTTCTTTTTTTTACTATTATTTTTTACTTACACTTTCTACAAATAAATCAAATGCTCATTTAATACATTGTAAGAATATTATAATAGCTTTAAGAAATTGTAAATTTCTTCACTACTTTTCTATCTCTCTAACATCTAATTAATTTCAAAAATGTAACAAGAAATATTTTAGCATAGTACTAATAGACTATGCTCAGTAATAGACACATGCTTTAACACCACTTTTTTGAAAGGAAATTCGTTGTGAACATTAAGGATTCATTTATTCTACATTGATTTGGCTAGAGTCTCTAAGACTTGGAAGACTCTTCATGGCAACAAAAAACTGAAAGAAAACTAATACAAATTACTTGCCTTCAAATAATACACAATTTAGAAGTCAGGTTGAATGACAGAGGACATAATCATTGATTATTATAGATATCATTGATTATTATAGATATTATTAATAATATATTGTTGATAACTTGAGCTCCTGGATTTGAAATACTATAAGTAAATTAAAATTAAATAATATTAAAAAAACATTCAATATGCCATTAATATAGTGTGGCATAAGCAAAATACTCTGTGATAAGGGCTATATTAACAGTTAAAGATGTGGGAGACACAAAAATCACAGAATGAATTTTCTCCAATTTAGTCATCACTGAAGAAATCTATGGAATAGCATTTAAGATAAAGCTTTATTAGGAGTTTGTTAAATAAACGTTTGGGAATAGAGGCTAGAATATATATAAGAGAGGTGAATGCAGGCATGTACATTCAGGAGAAACAGATATTATATGCAGATGTGAATCATTGAATAAATGAAAATAAAGATGGAATCCCTGCTGAGCTATTTCAAATCCTAAAAGATGATGCTGCTAAAGTGCTGCACTCAATATGTCAGCAAATTGATAAAACTCAGCAGTGGTCATGAGACTAGAAAATCTCAGTTTTCATTCTATTCTCACAAAAATGCAATGCCAAAGAATGCTCAGACTACCACACAACACTCATTTCATATATTAGAAAAGTAATGCTCAAATCCTTCAAGCTATGCTTCAACAGTATGTGACCCAAGAACATCCAGATGTTCAAGCTGTGTTTAGAAAAGACAAAGCTCTAATTGCCAATGTCTGTTGGATCATAGAAAAAGCAAGGGAATCCCAGAAAAATATCTACTTCTGCTTCATTGATTATGTTAATGCCTTTGACTGTGTGGATCAAAACAAAATGTGGAAAATTCTTCAAGAGAAGAAATACCAGACCACCTCACCTGCCTCCTGAGAAATCTGTACGAACATCAGGAAGCACCAGCTAGAACTGGACACGGAGCAATGGACAGGTTCAAAATTGGGAAAGGAGTACTTCAAGGCTGTATATGGTCACCCTGCTTAATTTATTATATGCAGAATACATCACGCAAAATGCTGAGCTGTATGAATTACAAGCTGGAATCAAGATTGCTGTGAGAAGTATCAATAACCTGAGACATGTAGATGACACCACCCTAATGTCAGAAAGCCAAGAGGAACTAAAGAGTCTCTTGATGAAGGTGAAAAAGGAGAGTAAAAAAGCTGGCTTAAAATTCAACATTCATAAAACTAAGATCATGGCAGCTGATCCCATCACTTCATTGCACATAGATGGGGAAACAATGGAAACAGTGACAGACTATTTTCTTGGGCTCCAAAATCATTGCAGGTGCTGACTGCAGCAATGAAGTTAAAAAAAAAGCTTGCTCCACAAGACCAGGAGCTGACTGTGGCTCAGAACATGAATTTCTTATTGCAAAATTCAGATTTAAATTGAAGAAAGTAGGGAAAACCACTAGACCATTCAGGTATGACCTAAATCAAATCCTTTGCAATTATACAGTAGAAGTGACAAATAGATTCAAGGGATTAGATCTGATAGACAGAGTGCCTAAAGAACTATGGATAGAGTTTCATGGCATTGTACAGGAGGCAGGGATCAAGACATCCCCAAGAAAAAAAAATGCAAAAAGGCAAACTGGTTATCTGAGGAGGCCTTACAAATAGCTGTGAAAATAAGAGAAGGGAAAGGCAAAGGAGAAAAGGAAAGATATACCCATTTGAATGCAGAGTTCCAAAGAATAGCAAAAAGAGATAAGAAAGCCTTCCTCAGTGTTGAATGCAAATAAATAGAGGAAAACAATAGAATGGGAAAGACTAGAGATCTCATCAAGAAAATTAGAGATACCAAGGGAACATTTCATGCAAACATGGGCTCAATAAAGGACTGATATGGCATGGACATAACAGAAGCAGAAGATATTAAGAAGAGGTGGCAAGAATACTATACAAAGAAGTACTATACAAAAAAGAACTTCATGACCCAGATAACCATGATGGTGTGATCACTCACCTAGAGCCAGACATCCTGGAATGTGAAGTCAAGGGGCCTTAGGATGCATCACTACAAACAAAGCTAGTGGAGGTGATGGAATTCCAGTTGAGCTATTTCAAATCCTAAAAGAGGATGCTGTGAAAGAGCTGCAGGACTGGAAAAGGTCAGTTATGATTACAATCCCAAAGAAAGGCAATCAAAGAATGCTCAAACTACTGAACAATTGCACTCATCTCACTTGCTAGTAAAGTAATGCTCAAAATTCTCAAAGCCAGGCTCAGTCTGTGAACTGTGAACTTCCAGATGTTCAAGCTGGATTTAGAAAATGCAGAGGAACTAGAGATCAAATTGTCAGCATCCATTGGATCATTGAAAAAGCAGGAGAGTTCCAAAAAACATCTATTTCTGCTTTATTGACTATGCCAAAGCCTTTGACTGTGTGGATCACAACAAACTCTGGAAAATTCTTCAAGAGATGGAAATACCAATCACCTGGCCTACTTCTTGAGAAATCTGTATGCAGGTCAGGAAGCAATAGTTAGAACTGGACGTAGAACAACAGACTGGATCCAATTATGGAAAGGAGTATGTCAAGGCTGTATATTGTCACCCTATTTATTTAACTTCCATGCAGATTACATCATGGGAAACACTGGGCTGGATGAAGTACAAGCTGGAATCAACATTGCCAGGAGAAATATCAATAACCTCCAATATATAGAGGTTCTACCCTTATGGCAGAAAGCAAACAAGAACTAAAGAGCCTCTAGATGAACGTGAAAGAGGACAATGAAAAAGTTGGCTTAAAACTCAACATTCAGAAAGCTAAGATCATGGAAACAGGTCCCATCACTTCATGACAAATAGATGGGGAAACAGTGGAAACAGTGGCAGACTTTATTTTAGGGGGTCTCCAAAATCACTGCTGATGGTGACTGCAGCCATGAAATTAAAAGATTCTTGCTCCTTGGAAGAAAAGTTATGACCAACCTAGACAGCATATTAAAAAGCAGAAACATTACTTTGCCAACAAAGGTCCGTCTAACAAGGCTATGGTTTTTCCAGTGGTCATGTATGGATGTGAGAGTTGGACTATGAGGAAAGCTGAGCACTGAAAAATTGATGCTTTTGAACTGTGGTGTTGGAGAAGACTCTTGAGAGTCCCTTGCACTGCAAGGAGATCCAACTAGTCCATCCTGAAGGAGATCAGTCCTGGGTGTTCATTGGTAGGACTGATGCTGAAGCTGAAACTCCAGTACTTTGGCCACCTCATGCGAAGAGTTGATTCATTGGAAAAGACCCTGACGCTGGGAGGGGTTGGGGGCAGGGGGAGAAGGGGACAATAGAGGATGAGATGGTTGGATGGCATCACCAACTCGATGGAAATGAGTTTTAGTAAACTCTGGGAGCTGGTGATGGACAGGCCAACCCCTGCGATTCATGGCGTTGCAAAGAGTCGGACATGACTGAGCGACTGAACTGAACTGATTGTTTAATTGTTTTTTGTTTGTTTCTACATTCTCTCCCTTCCCTGATTAGTAACTGTTTGAATCTGCCCTTTGGAACTCAGGGAAGCGAGACTGGCGTGCTGCAGTCCATGGGGTCTCAAAGAGTCAGAAATGACTGAGCAACTGAACTGAACTGAACTGCTCTTTGGAAGAAAACTATGACAAACTTAGACAGCATATTAAAAAGCAGAGACATCACTTTGCCAACAAAGTTTCATGTAGTCAAAGCTATAGTTTTTCCAATAGTCATGTATGGATGTTAGAGTTGGACCATAAAGAAGGCTGAGCACCATATTATTGATGCTTTCAAACTGTGGTGCTGGTGAAGGCTCTGGAGACTGCAAGGAGTTCAAACCAGCCAAACCTAAAGGAAATCAACCCTGAATATTCGTTGCAAGGACTGAAGCTGAAGCTCTAATTCTTTGGTCACCTGATGCAAAGAGCTGACCCATTTGAAAAGACCCTAATGCTCAGAAAAATTGAAGGCTGGAGGAGAAGAGGGCAACAAAGGTTGATGGGAGTTTGAGGAACCTCTGGGTGATGTGCTGCAGTATATGCTATCTCAGAGTCTAACATTACAGTGACAGAACAACAAAAGCAGGAAGAGACATTCTGAGGGGTACTGGGATGGATAAGTCACATAACTTTTAAAATTTGTTCAAATTTGGATAATTAACCACTTAAGGTATTTTTTAATGTAAACACAGTGAAAGTGGCACTTTTGGAGAGTCTAACTGGATAAAACTGCACAAAATTCACCAAAATATATGAAAATGGAAAATAAGAATTTTAATGAGAGTATCATAATAATCTACATATGAATTACAGACATGATCTTCATGAAAGATGTTAACCAAAAAAATGTATATGAGTGCCACTGTATCCAAATCCATGATACTGAATGAATTCCTTCTAGATATTGCCTGATACCTGAGCTAATCACAAATATTCCTCCTTTATTGTCTATGGTCATACCACCCTGAATGCACCCGATCTCATCTGATCTCTGAAGCTAAGCAGGGTCGGGCCTGGTTAGTACTTGGATGGGAGACCGCCTGGGAATACCGGGTCCTGTAGGCTTTTTATTTGGGGAGGCGGGGAGCTTCCCTGGTGACTCAGAGGTTAAAGCGTCTGCCTGCAATGCAGGAGACCCAAGTTTGATCCCTGGGTCGGGAAGATCCCCTGGAGAAGGAAATGGCAACCCACTCCAGTATTCTTGCCTGGAGAATCCCATGGACGGAGGAGCCTGGTAGGCTACAGTCTACGTGGTCGCAAAGAGTCGGACACGACTGAGCAACTTCACTTTCACTTACTTTCACTTTGTATATATCAACATGAATTGTGTAATTTTTTATTTGTTGAAAGTGTAAATGATATATATAGTGCATGAAATTATTAATATATTTAGTCATAGTATGCCTTACATTATAGAAAACAAAAAATCATTGCTAATTTTTTTCTGAATAGAATATTAGCTTTTTTAATTGATAAAAAGACAAGCACACTAACTGACATATATGCTGCCTAATTAGTTAACTCATGTCTTCATCATGGAAGAGGCTGAGCTTGCCTTGCCCTTGTCACGCTGTGGTGACTACATTTTCCCATTTGTGTTATTACACTTGTGGAAGCATCAAAAAGATTCCCAGTGAGTTCTTCAAGTTTCAAACATACATTTCTCTATGTTTACTATGTAGCCACAACCCTATCTCCTCATAATCACAAGAATCCATTACTCCCACCGGTGTTATAATTCCTTTCTTGCCGGTTGATCTGAAAGAGTAACTCAAGGCTTTCAAAGCCCCAGGTTCAGCCGCGTTCTCTGATGATGATGTTTCTCTGCTAGCAACCAGGACCCCTGACCAGCAGAGTTCAGTTTGTAGGGTAGCAGACCACAATCTCAAGTGATTCACTAAGAGCAATAAAGAAGCCAATCTTAATTCTATCCTTTGGATCCCAGACCTTCCCTTCTATATATAGAAAACATACCACCATGTATTGCCTTAATAAATATATAACATCCTAGAGGATAGCATCAACAAGGGTGGTCCTCAAGTTGACTCTTATCTGAATGTCAGTCTTTAGCCCATATTTCCTAGCACTTTGATATGTGGCAGAAAGAGTGGATCATTTAGACCATATGTCCATCTTTGCATGCACTGTGCTATAAAATGGGTACTTTGGTCTTAGACTGAATGATGTGAAATCCATATCAGTGTATTAGTCATACTAAGCCCTTGGATAACAGTGACTGCAGAAATACTTGGAGTAGAGAAGAAAATTCATATTGACGGTGAGGTGTCAGTTCCAATAAGGAAAATTTCTGCCTTTGCTAGAATGGAAGGGATCTATGTAAACAACTTTCCCCCAAATGGCCAGTTAGTCTCTTTCAGGGCTCACTGCTGATGAAATGGTCAATATAGCAGTAGCTAGATCAGCATTGACGAGAGAAAGCACATGCATTTGGCCGCAAGTATAGTCTCCCTCTCTACAAATACAGCCACTTCATTCATGAATCCATTTCACAGATATTCACCATATTGTCTGTTCACCATATTGTTAACGTCCTTCTGCACTCAGTCTTTCCTGCTAGGTCCATCTACATGCTTCTACTCCGGAACCTCTTTTCTGTGATTTTAGTTTTGCTTTTCTTGGTCCTGATTGAGCAGACATCTGTACTAGCCAGTAGCCCGCCTGTATCTCTGTATCAGGCATTATCTGTTCTCTGACTCTTGCCTGAGGTTTTTCACATGAGAATCATGGGAACTCCATCACCTCTGCTGCAATGGTCCCTCTTAACTGAATTATCCCATAGTTTAACTTACGGAAGAGGGATCATTATGACAGAGGTAATGAAGCTCTGAACCGATTATTCATGTAATTATGGGAGTCCTCTGTATGTGCTAGGAGGTTATTCTGACAATATTATTTTAATCATACCATGGATTACGGATGCTCATTCCCAAAATGATGACTTGGTGGGTTTGGTAACTGACAAAGAAATGGCAGCCCACTCTAGTACTCTTGCCTGGAAAACCCCGTGGATGGAAAAGCCTGGTAGGCTACAATCCATGGGGTCGCAGAGTCACACATGACTAAGCAAATTCACTTTCACTTTATTTCATAGAGCAGCCTTAGTCACATGGTCACTTGAAGTCTAACAGTCAGGCTTTCAGTCTCACTTAGTGCTCAGTAGCATGCCACAAAGTGGTTTTCAAATAGTGAGTAGAAACCAAAATTCCTGGCATTTTTCTAGAACTTAGGCCTGTGTTGTGACTATCCATTTGGGTTTTGTTAGAGACTACACATATATTCCTTATTAACATAATTATTTCTTGTAAGATTGAATGCAATCTTACACCACAACTTGGACCTAATTGCATGAGCCTTCTTTAATTGGAGTCTCAAAATTGTGAAATTTTGTTATTTTAAAATTTTTCATTGGTGTATAGTTGATTTACAATATTACATTAGTTTCTCCTGTACAATAAAGAGAGTCAGTTATACATATACATATATCCATACCTTTTAGATTCTTTTCCCATGTAGATCATTACAGAGTGTTGAGTAGAGTTCCCTTTGATATACAGTTTGTTCTTATAAGTTGTCTGTCTTATATATGGTAGTGTGTGCTAAGTCCTTTCAGTTGTGTCCGACTCCCTGTGACCCCATGGATTGCAACCCATCAGGCTCCTCTGTCCATGGGATTCTCCAGGCAAGAACACTGGGGTGGGTTTCCATGCCCTCCTCCAGATATATGGTAGTATATATATATATCAATCCCAATCTTCCACTTTACCCCTCCTTCCCCTTTCCCCCCAGTAACCATAATTTTGTCTTCTATATCTGTGACTATATTTCTGTCCTGTAAATAAGTTCTTTTGTATCATTTTTTAGGTTGCCCATATAAGTGATATTTGTCTTGGACTTCACTTGCTTTGATAATGTGTAGGTCAATCCATGTTGCTGTGAATGGTATTATTTTATTCTTTTTTATGGCTAATTAGCATTATGTCATCTCATCTTTATCCATTCACTTATCAGTGGTCATTTAGGTTGCTTCCATGACTTAGCTATTGCAAATTGTATACTATGAAGGGGTGCATATATCTTTTTGATTTAAAGTTTTCTCTGGATATATGCTAAGGAGTGGGATTTCTGGATTATGTGGTATTATAGTTCTATTTTTAGTTAAGGAAGCTCCAAATTATTCTCCATATTGTTTGTACCAATTTATTTTCCCCCCAAAAGTGTAGGAGGGTCCCCTTTTGTCTACACCCTAACATATATGTTTTGTAGAAATTTTGATGAGGGTCGTTCTGAGTAGTGTAAGGTATCTAAATTGTGAAGTTTCCAGTTCACCTGATAAATGATGGAAACAATATCCCCAAGTACAATATGTGCTCTTCAAAATTCATACAGGCTTATATGCTGCTATGTCTTTTAATAGTCAATAGTTCAAGACACAATAATTTGACCTTAACATTAATTGGAATGTTTTTCACAAGAATTTCCTGGACATTTCAAGTAAAAGCCATTATTATAAAAATAATCAAGTGGAAGTCCCTGAAAATGTCCATGTAACCAAGATATTAAATCAGATGCTAAATAAATATTGCAAAAACTATTTTCTAAGGGGCCATCATTGTCTCTATAGTTTAAGGGATTATAATACAATTATCAGCACCAGGTCCATGTTCCATGCCAGGAGATTATATTCTTAAATCCTAGGTAAATAATCTTATTGATCTTTAATATTAATCATTTTTAGATTTATGGTTTTATATCAGAAAACATACAGCCAATATACAAACAAGAAAAAAGTTGGCAAAAAGAAACATAAACAAACATTCATGCTGCAAATGTATTAAGTAATTCATCACAATATTTTATATGTTATAAAAATATCAAAATTGGGACAAAAGTTAAAGAAAATATACATGTGTTAACATATTTAAAATATTTATCATGTAGAGAAAATTTTAAAAATAAGACATATAATTACATGTGTGTGTTTTAGTCACTCAGTCATGTCCAATTCTTTGTGACCCCATGGACTGAGGCATGCCAGGCTCCTCTGTCCATGGAATTCTCCAGGCAAGAATACTGGAGCAGGTTGCCATTTCCATCTCCAGGGGATCTTCCCGATCCAGGAATCAAACCTGTGTCTCCTTCATTGCAGGCAGATTCTTCACCACTGAGTCATCAGAGAATAGTCCAATATGAAATTTTAAAGATTCATATATAGAGAATAATATCTCAAAGGACAAGTGTCAAAATATGAACGCAGCTATTTCTAGGTACTTCAGATTATATTTTATGTTTACCATTGGTTTTTATCTATTTGTCATAAATATTTCTAGAAAAAATAAGATATATTATTAAGATATAAACTGCAGTTTCTTACACAAGTGTAATGCATTCATGCTTTAAAGAGTCAGGCTGAAAATATTTTTGCAAAATATGCCACACGCAAAAATTGTCCAATGTGTGTCTTAAATGAGTTTGTGTTTAATAGGATGTGTTAGTACATAATTGAATAGGACAACTATAAAAACATGTTTAAAATACCCAAAAATATTTTTTTTGGTATTAAGAATACCATAAATTTCCTATCCTAATTAAATATTTCTTTATCCTAATTAAAAAATGAATTCAACATTTGGTTTCAGTGCAACTTGATATGTGTCCAGTTATCCATTCATTAATTTTCTTTATGCTTACTAATTTCTATATATCTTTTGTATATTATTAGGTAAGAAATTTTAGCTATTATTAGATAACCCTCAGATGACTTGCCTTAAGAAATACAACTCCTTCAGAAGAAAGTATAGAAAGTGTTGTACTATTTATTTAAAAAAATAATTTAAGCTTTTAATAAAAATTAAATAGAGCACCAAGTTTATCAGTGGTTGAATAAAATGCTCAGAACTTTAAGATAACATTCTCATTATCTCTAGAGGGGTTTAGCATAGGATATCATTAGATTATCCAATCTGCAAAGAAGACAGTCCAGCTTCCAGCATTCTTCTAGTAATGTAGAGAAGCAATTATTCCCAAGTGCTAATGAGAGTTAGACTTTACTGCTTTCAATATGCTTATAGAAAGAGTTTACTCTCTTGACTATACTCTCAGTTATATTAGGTATGTGACAGTAATTTGAGAAGACAAAGTGAATATCTTATTAAATTTAACATAGTGCTGTAACTGTTAAATTGGTTTTGTAAAGTGGCCAGATGTCAAGCTTTTCTTAAAGTAATAGGCAAGTAACTGAAATTATAATAAAAATGAAAGGAAGAGAAATCATGTGTGATAAGAGGAGTCAGATTGGCTATGAAAATTCAAGGTCATAAGTGCTACTATATGTGAAAGATGCAGCCACATTCAATGAAGACCATAGCAAGATAAATAAAAGTTTAGGTACGACAACTTAAATGAGGCTGGATTCAGCAGGCTTCCATAGGTCCAAGATGTAGCAAAGGTTTCCAGCAATTTTGCTGGATGGTTGAAGGATATTTTCCCGGGTCACACTGAATATTAAAAGGACAATACAAATAATAAGGAGGTGGTAGGATCCTGAGGTAAAGGAAATTGTTTCCATTGACCCAGAAAATTTCCCCTTAGAGTTAGGGATTGTTAAAGGCTATTTACTCCTGGAAAAATGATAAAATGTGTTTATTTTAGCATGGGACTCTGAAATGAAACTTTCTCTGAAGGTAGTAGAGAAGACCAAGGCCTAGGCAAAACTTGGACCTTAGAATCCCTCGGTGGCTCAGAGGGTAAAGCGCCTGCCTACAATGCGGGAGACCCGGGTTCAGTCCCTGGGTCGGGAAGAACTCCTGGAGAAGGAAATGGCAACCCACTCCAGTGTCCTTGCCTGGAAAATCCTATGGACATAGGAGCCTGGTAGGCTACAGGCCATGGTGTCGCAAAGAGTCGGGCATGACTGAGCAACTTCACTTGGCATTTAACTTAGTAGTAAAGAAGCAAGAAAGAGATTACAAACATTAATTAGCTTAACCAAAGTTATAACTTTATTCCAAGAAGAGCACAGAGCTTTCTCTCTGTCCTGCTCTCTCTCCCTCCTTACTTTTCTACCACCTGCTGTGTGCTTAGTCACTCAGTTTTGTCCCACTCTTTGTGACCCTTGGACTATAGCCCACCAGCCTCCTCTGCCCATGGGATTTTTCAGGCAAAAATACTGGAGTGTGTTGCCATTTCAACCTCCAGAAAATCTTCCTGACCCAGGGATTGAACCCATGTCTCCTCTCTCTCCAGCATTGCAGGAGGATTTTTTAACCATCAGTGGCATTCTCTATCCATCAGGGAAGCAATAAACCCTTTGAAAAGAAGACAGATTGTCATGGCTCAGAGATAGCTATTTTAGCCATCCCATTCAGATATGACCTAAATCAAATCCCTTATGACTATACAGTGGAAGTGAGAAATAGATTTAAGAGACTAGATCTGATAGACTGCCGGATGAACTTTGGACGGAAGTTCGTGACATTGTACAGGAGACAGGGATCAAGACCATCCCCGTGGAAAAGAAATGCAAAAGGGCAAAATGGTTGTCTGAGGAGGACTTTACAGACAGCTGTGAAAAGAAGAGAAGCAAAAAGCAAAGGAGAAAAGGAAAGATATACCCATTTGAATGCAGAGTTCCAAAGAATAGCAAGGAGAGATAGATAAGAAAGCCTTCCTCAGCCATCAATGCAAAGAAATAGAGGAAACAACAGAATGGGAAAGACTAGAGATCTCTTCAAGAAAATTAGAGATACCAAGGGAATATTTCATGCAAAGATGGGCTCAACAAAGGCCAGAAATGGTATGGAACTAAAAGAAGCAGAAGATATTAAGAAGGGGTGGCAAGAATACACAGAAGAACTGTACAAAAAAGATCTTCATGACCCAGATAATCACGATGGTGTGATCACTCACCTAGAGCCAGACATCCTGGAATGTGAAGTCAAGTGGACCTTAGGAAGCATCACTATGAACAAAGCTAGTGGAGGTGATGGAATTCCAGTTGAGCTATTTCAAATCCTGAAAGATGATGCTGTGAAAGTGCTGCACTCAATATGCCAGCAATTTGGAAAACTTAGCAGTGGCCACAGGACTGGAAAAGGTCAGTTTTCATTACAATCCCAACGAAAGGCAATCCCAAAGAATGCTCAAACTACCGTACAATTGCACTCATCTCACACATTAGTAAAGTAATGCTTAAAATTCTCCAAGCCAGGTTTCAGCAATACATGAACTGTGAACTTCCAGTTCATGCTGGTTTTAGAAAAGGCAGAGGAACCAGAGATAAAATTGCCAACATCCACTGGATCATCGAAAAAGCAAGAGAGTTCCAGAAAAACATCTATTTCTGCTTTATTGACTATGCCAAAGCCTTTGACTGTGTGGATCACAATAAACTGGAAAATTCTGAAAGAGATGGGAATACCAGACCACCTAACCTGCCTCTTGAGAAACCTGCATGCAGGTCAGGAAGCAACAGTTAGAATTGGACATGGAACAACTGACTGGTTCCAAATAGGAAAAGGAGTATGTCAAGGCTGTATATTGTCACCCTGCTTATTTAACTTATATACAGAGTACATCATGAGAAATGCTGGGCTGGAAGAAGCACAAGGTGGAATCAAGATTGCTGGGAGAAATATCAATAACCTCAGATATGCAGATGACACCACCCTTATGGCAGAAAGTGAAGAGGAATTAAACAAACTCTTGATGAAAATGAAAGAGGGGAGTGAAAAAGTTGGCTTAAAGCTCAACATTCAGAAAACTAAGATCATGGCATCTGGTCCCCTCACTTCATGGGAAATAGATAGGGAGACAGTGGAAATAGCGTCAGACTTTATTTTGGGGGGCTCTAAAATCACTGCAGATGGTGATTGCAGCCATGAAATTAAAAGACGCTTAGTCCTTGGGAGGAAAGTTATGACCAACCTAGATAGCATATTAAAAAGCTGAGACATTACTTTGTCAACAAATGTCCATCTAGTCAAGGCTATGGTTTTTCCAGTGGTCATGTATGGATGTGAGACTTGGACTGTGAAGAAAGCTGAGCACCAAAAAATTGATGCTTTTGAACTGTAGTGTTGAAGAAGACTCTTGAGAGTCCCTTAGACTGCAGGTCATCCAACCAGTCCTTCCTAAAGGAGATCAGTGCTGGGTGTTCATTGATAGGACTGATGCTGAAGCTGAAACTCCTGTACTTTGCCCACCTCATGTGAAGAGTTGACTCATTGGAAAAGACTCTGATGCTGGGAGGGATTGGGGGCAGGAGGAGAAGGGGACGACAGAGGGTGAGATGGCTGGATGGCATCACTGACTCGATGGACAAATTTGAGTAAACTCTGGGAGTTGGTGATGGACAGGGAGGCCTGGCTTGCTGTGATTCATGGGGTTGCAAAAAGTCGGACACGACTGAGCCACTGAACTGAACTGAAGCCATCTTACTTATATTCCTTTCCCCATCAGTTTATATTCTTTAGAGTTTTAGATCATAGTTTGGCAAACTTTTTCTATAAAGCATTAGAGGGTAAATAGTTTAGATTAACAGGCCAATACTGTTAAAATGATTTAACTCTTTTATGTGACACAAAAGCAGCCATAACAGTACCTAAATGAGTGGGCATGACTGTCTTCTAATAAAATATTCTTTACAGAAAGAGGTCACAGAATAAAGCACAGGAATCATAGTTTGAAGCCTTTCAATTTACAACATAGAGACTGTATCATTACTTATGGATTAAACTGTCATAATAAACAGATCCCCAATTATAGTAACTTATGTAACGTATTCATCTAGTTATCTTCAATATAAATTTTCAAAGTTAAGCAGTTTGGGGCTAGTCAAGAGCCCATACCATCCTAAAATCTGAGTCAATTACAGCCTTCTTTCCCCTTAGATCTGGATTTGGCTGTTTCTGGTCCAGTGATTTATAAATTAATTATTTTGGTGCCTTTTACTTGATATATGATGATAGAGAAGAAACAAGATATCTACCAAAATAAACAGAGAAGTAAAGTATAAGTAAAAACAAAGAAGCAAAATCCAAATAAAGTAGAACAAAAATCTCCTCTTTTAAAAAAGAGAAGGTCTTAAAATAGTTGCCTTCAACTGATACATACACAGAACACATGTGTTCTGCTCAATGTGAGGAAATTTTTATTCATTGTCCTTTGTAATCTTAGACTTTCCATCTGGATAAATCTTCATTTTCTTTATTTCATGTATCACATGTGAATTGGACATTATACTCTATGACCTCCTTTGCCATATTGTATGTCTCACACTTCTGTGGATTTGGGGCCTAAGGATATTTTAGAAATGCAATCATTGGGTTTTACATGCTAAATTTCTGGTATGATGGGCAGTGCAATTCTTTTGCAAATTCAGAAATGTTCCAGTCTATTTGTTTTCAGTTTTTTCTTTGTGAATGTAAACAGTATAGCTCAAGATTTATTTCAACATAGGTTTTAAGCCAACATTTCCACCATCTCTGTCTTCAGTGTCAGCACTATTAAGCCCCCAGTTAAAGACAATGTTGTTTGGCTACATAAGTCTGAGTAAGTTCAGTGTTCAGAGTATCTATGAACTTATATGTGCAAAATGTGAAAATTGCCCTCAGAAAAACAATGTGTTCTGCTCTGGTTCTTTCCTCATTTTAGGGGTAGGAGATCAGAATTGGACCTGCCGTCTGGGTTCAGATACAAAAGCTATGCTTAGAGAAAGAGCAAGTCACCTAGCTTTTAGGCTGGCATGCTTACTTCCTAACATTTACATGAGAGAGCAATAAGTGGCTATTTTGTTTAAACCACTTAAATTTTTGGTTTATTTATTTTTACAGCCGCCTTAACAACAAAGACCTAGTATCTTTAGAGGCTGCAATTGCTGTTTCATAATTTCTCAACCAACTAGCTAGTTAATAATCTGATCACTTAATATAAATAGAAGTTAAAACTGTGTTAGTAATAATCCAGGGCTAGAAATGCCAAGAGCATAACATTAGAAATACAGTAAAAAAGCTAGTTTGTTATATTTGCTTGTAATGTTTATAGCACCAACAATAATCTATTTCCAAGTGGGCTTTTTATATGTAAGACTCCGAATTTTCAACAAGTCTTCTGAAAGCACTGTGTGAGCTAGGAGTTTGTGCAAAATGTAAGTAATTCAATCCTTTGCTTTAAAATAATAGTAGGACTTGTATCTACCTATCTCTAATAGTCTCTAAAAATTTATTGAAGCCACAAACTATATAGACAAACACAACATGAAGGAAAACTATACTCAAGTTGTGTCCATATAAATATTGATATCTATCAAAATCACATCTTCCTGATCATACTAGTATTTACAACTAATTCTGTTGAGCATTTTATACATGTTGTTTTCTGTAGTAAATAGAAGATAATTTAGAAAGGAAAGAGACTAAGTTCAAGCTCATATAGCTAGAAAGGGGCAGAGCTGAAATTTAATTTTTTCACATTTGAGATATGAAAATTTTCAGTTGATTCCATCAGGGTAGTGACAACCAGAAAGCATGAGAGTGCTCATCTTAAAAGAAATTATGGAGATTAGTTATTTTTTCATTCAGATTTGATGATTACAAGTTTATTAGTATAGCTGATCCAGGTTGCAAAATTTTTTTTTACCAAATTCAGTTTTGAAGCTTCTCTGGGTATCTCCAATTTTAGTTAATAATAAAAAGCTCCTACTAAGCATTTTCCCATTTTCCCTCTCATGATCTTTACATTTAAATGGTGTATATGAGATCCTGTCTTGATTAAAAATGTAGTCAATAGTGTCACTTCTCTATATCCTGAGTTCTATTTCCCCATCAAAGACCAGTGATTTACATTATATTCAACCAAAGAATGTGCTTTAAAAACATCAAGCAATGAGAGTGGTGGTGAGCATGACCTGTAAGTACGCAGAGGTCAGACTCTGTGATATTAACATGAGAATGAAGCCAAGTCCTCTTCTGAAATTTATCAAGTTTATTCAAGAGTAAGTCAATAGGTGAGCTCTCTGATAGGCAAAACTAACATTCCAAGATAGGTCACAGACCAGTTGCCAGGAAAATTGGAGATGAATGTAGGTACCTAGAAAACTAAAAGAAGTTATTTATCTTGGGTTTTAAGATATTTTTTAAAAACTGATTTTTTACAATGCATCAGTAAATGATCTCTATTTCATTCATATTATCCCTTGTCTCTGGATTTTTCAACTTAGAGGAAGAATTTTGGAACAGCTGTGAGAAATTGGGAAATTGAAGGTATATTCTATAGCTTAAGGCTGGGTCCTGGTAGCTCAGATGGTTAAGAATCTGCCCACAATGCAGGAGACCTGGGTTTGATCCCTAGATCAGGAATGGCTAACTACTCCAGTATTCTTACCTGCAAAATTCCATGGACAGAGGAGCCTGGTAGGCTATAGTCCATGCAGTCACAAAGAGTTGGACATGACTGAGTGACTAACTGAGTGAGAGAGAGAGTGAGTGAATTCCATTCAAAATGCACCTCCAGCTGAGTGAAGGGAAAGACTGACTCTTTCTTGAATTTTGGAGGAGTATTATCTCTTGAGGGTATATATTTGCTTTATTTTTCAAATAACTGTCTCCAATTATATTTTGATGAATTTTCCTTTCTTACTGAGAAGGAATCAAGGTATTTTGGTTCCATTTCAGAATTTCTGTCACCTGATGGTAAGAGAACAGCCTCATTTTGGTAGTTATTTGGTTACTTTCATGTAAAGATTTTTGTATAAATATTCAGTTATTTTCATTTTTAAGAATTTATTCTGAACTCAGTTCGAAGTCTTTTCTTTCCCTCTTCCCGAGGGCAGGTTGTTTCCCTGCTTGTGGCTTTCTGAGTTGAGTTCTGCTCTGGCTTTCAGACACTTCCTCCCTCTCTCTTTCTACGCAGGGGCCCCAGTGGAGGGCTCAAGGATCAGGGAGAGGGGTTAGACCAAAACCAAGGCCTACTGTCATGCCGGTAAGGGGCTCACTCTGATTCAGTCTGTCTGTCCTTACTGATCATTAGCCATCTGCTTGTGTGGTGGTCTTCACATGGTTGTCTTTGGAGCGTGTCGCCAAGTTGGGTGTGCCTTTACTTAACTCAGTAACTGCCTAGCGGCCCACAGCTCCTTCTCCTCTGCTTAGCCCACTATTCTTAGCATGAAGTTATGGGTGCAACTGCAGATTTTGTTCACTCAACCTTGAGCCTCAGATACGAGGTGAATAACCCACCATTTTGTCCCCAGGCACACAAAAACCACTTCCCCTTCTAACACTCTGGCACAGACTGCTTCAGAATTTCCTGCACCAAGGTGGACAGTACTCTTTCATTCAAATATATGCTCTGATTTTTGCCACAGTAGAGAAGAATTAATAAATATCAAAGCCATAATGCTACCTCTCAGAAAATTCCCAGAAACAATTGCTATCCCCTCTGCTCTTATTTGGATGCCAGAGGGGTCTGAGTAAGCATCAAGCTGGAGAATAAGATGCCAACATCACTTTTTGCAAGTACCCTTAGTCTTTGCAACTGATTTTGGGAGTCATTTGCCTTTAAGCCTCTCAAACATGGACCTTGCACTCCTTAAGAGGCTGAAAACTTTCTCAGCCATCTACTTGTACTAGCTGGAGGGCAGAGGCAGAAGCAAGGAGCTGAGTTATTAATGCTCTCAATTAACTTTGCGGAAAATTTACTGATCTCGCCTACTTCCTGGTGTTTTCACCTTAGACTGTTGGGTACTTAGCAATTTTGTTCTCAGCTTTGGTCTATGGCATCAATTCAAGAACAACAGGAAAAATTCCATTTGATATTCTTGAAGATCTTATTAGCTAATTTGAGATAGAATCTTCATATGATTCACTCATTCTACTAGTTATTCTAGATGGTCAGAAGAAATAGTTTACTTGCTCCTTCTAATACCACAAAAGGAAAATCCTTTTGTTCTACAGAGCATGTAGAGCTCATTTGATTAGGAGGGAGTACAGACCTCTGCTCTTCAAATGTAAGTAAAGGAAGAGAGGAGAGCAGTACAAATCACTGTAATGAGTACAAAAGGAAAGTGCCATTCTGTTGATAGCTGAGAGAGACGAAATTTTGAAAACCAAGTCATCAAATGTCAGCCCTGGAAAGGATTTTAGAGGTCACATAGGTCAAGTCTGATTTTTTACTGAAAAAAAAAAGCAAGGTCCAGAGTGAAGGGAGGATGTGCTGAAGCTTCCTCAGTTATTTTGAAAAAATAAAGATAAGTCAGATTTTCTGACAACAAATGATTTACACAGAATTTATTTAGTTGTTTTGTCAAATAGTTGGGACACAGAGAGATAAGTCTATGCACATTTTACTGGAATAACACACTCATAGTTATGATAAGGAAAATATCACATATTTGTTGACATCAACATTGAATGCCATTCAGTTAGAAGAGTTCCTTTTAGTGCAACTGCCAGTCTGTTTGGAGAAGGAAATGGCAACCCACTCCAGTATTCTTGCCTAGAGAATCCCGTGGACAGAGGGGCCTGGTGGGCTACTATCCATAGGGTCGCACAGAGTCAGACATGACTGAAGCGACTTGGCATGCTTGCATGCTTTGGAGAGAAGGAAATGGCAACCCACTCCAGGGTTCTTGCCTGGAGAATCCCAGGGACAGAGGAGCCTGGTGGGCTGCCGTCTACGGGGTCGCACAGAGTCGGACACAACTGAAGTGACTTAGCAGCAGCAGCCAGTCTCTTACCTACCTGGCCTTTCAGGTTTACTGATGGAGCCTCACTGAATCATTTGAAAGTATGTATTTGAAAGTGTGTTTCAGATGTAAAATATTATGAGATCTTCATTTACTGAGTATGCTTGCCCAATGGGACTCATCCTCACTAAGTCAGAATAGTCAAAGATATCAAAAGACTGGCAGTGAGAGAAAACAGTTGCCTAACTGGAAATACTACCCAACATGAGAAAAGCTTCAAATGCCACAGATCAGGGGCAAAGAGAATGTAAGGTCTTCGTAAAACGAAGGCATATGCTAATTTTTCTTAAAGTATGAATTTGAAATAATCCTTTTATACACTTTGGCATAACTTAGATTTACTTTCTTTTCTTATCCGTCTTATTTTTCCCATAAGAAATAAACCTCACCCTGAATTAGTATCAGTGTATATGTAAGCTCTTGGAAATAATAATTTAGTCATATGCCATGTCAGGAAAAATGGCTGACTTTGAGATGGAATCTTTTATATTGGTTGGAGTCTGCTTCAAATAATAAAAACTGTGTGTTAATGAGCTGACATTTCCATCACCCTGAAGAGATTCTGTAATTAGCTATCTAAAAACAGTGGTGCAGTTATGCAATTGTAGTTATTTTTAATTGCTTTATTCCTAATGAGGAAGCTTTTTGGATTAACTTGCTACATTTGTAGTGGGTGAAGAAAACATCTTGATAAAAACAGTCTTCTCAAATATTTGTCTCTATCCCCAAATAAGTAAAAGAACATTTTTTCTTTCTTTTTATCTTGTGAACGAAAGGTAGTCTGCAATCTTCACTTGGCTGTTTATTAAAACTCTCTGAAAATAAAAACTGTTCAGTCTTTTTCACAACAAGGGTAATATCACTGGGAACTTGTATGACTGAATCACTGGCAGAGAAAGGGCAAGAAGCCACGTATATTTGGGTGAAATAGAATAGACAGTCCAATTCAAGAATATTATGTATATAAAAATTGGTATAATCAACTCCAATTTATATATAGGAAAAAATTATTAAAACTGTATATAGATTCAAGTAGCCTTCTAAATGATTTCTGGTTATTACAATGAGTCCTTAGTAACAAATCCACTTAAATTCTTCTGACCAGCCCTCCTCTTCAAGCTCAAGTTTCTCATGCTCCTTCCACTGTGAGAATGCCTACTTCAGTGCCAGAGGGGAAGTTTCCCAGTTACCCTAAGACCACCACTACCAAGAATGCCAACAGGAGGTCACCTACTATAATTCACTTTACTTTTGTCACATTTATTTTAGATTCTTTGTAAATTAGGTCTAGAAGTATCACTACTGTGGAAGGGGTTCTATATTAAGATTCTTCAGAGAAACAGAACCAATAGATTTCTATATCTCTATACATATAAATATATAATATATATGGGCTTCCCTGATAGCTCAGTTGGTAAAGAATCCTCCTGCAATGCAGGAGACCCCAGTTCAATTCCTGGGTTGGGAAGATCCACTAGAGAAGGGATAGGCTACCCACTCCAGTATTCTTGGGCTTCCCTTGTGGCTCAGCTGGTAAAGAATCTGCCTGCAATGCAGGAGACCTGGGTTCCATCCCTGGATTGGGAAGATCCCCTAGAGAAGGGAAAGGCTACCCTCTCCAGTATCCTGGCCTGGAGAATTCCATATAAATAAATATAAATGCATAATATATACATGTTGATTATAAGGAATTAGCTCAAACAGTTACGGAAGCTGAGAAGTTCTAAGATCTGCAGTTCAAAGCCTGAGAACCAGGAGAAAGGATGGTGTCAGTTCCAGTCTGAGTCCAAAGGCAAGAGAGGACTGATGTCCCTGCTTTGAGATCTTCAGACAAAGAGAGTTAATTCTCTCTTGCTCAGCCTTTTCTCTATTCAGGCCTTCTACATTTTGGATGAGGCCCACCCTCACTGGGGAGGGCAGTTCATTTTTACTCAGTTTATAGATTTAGATGCTAATATCACCCAGAAAAATTCTCACAGGCCCATCCAGAAAAATGCTTAGTCAAACATGTGGGTACCATGTGGCACAGTCAAGTTGACACATAAAATTAACTAACATTCTTTCCTTGAGTTGCTGGCCTGCTTCTCACATCATGTTAGCAATTCTTGAATCTTAACCTCTCACAGCTCTATAAAAATAAGAAGCTTCCTTCTTATTTCTAGGTCCAAAGGCATCTTCATGCTTTTATTAGGTGGATAATTATTTTTCTTTCCTAAAGAAACTCTTACTAAAAGGATACAATGCTGCTTATAACTTCTATGTGATCACCTCCTATGGAGGCACTTCAGTTCTAGAAGACTTCCCAAACTTAAATCTTTAATCTCTGAAATACCCAAAGTTGATTTTCTCAGAATAGAAAGAACTGTACCTAAATGTGTAATGATGTCTTATCTTTTTGGAGTAAGTTTGAAACCGCAGTCTTTACCTCTTAGCGACTACATATTCTTGGACCCAGAAATTGGGTATTAAGACACAAGAGCTACACTTAAGTGTAGCTTGAAGAATAAAGCTCCCCCCATTGTCCCCCACCCCCCAGAAAAAACTCAACCCTGACACAGTTGATTGTAGGGGAAAATTTATTTTCCTTCTAAAATACTGATGCTGAGGTTCATGATATTATCCTCCTAAAATAGCCCATATTATGACTTCCATGTACATAACATTTTAGTTTTGAGTATCATGGTGTCCTAAGATACATACATAAATGTTTAAAAATAGAAGAAAGTAAGAACATGAAACATAATAGGATTGGCTTTCCCCTGGTAATATCTCCTGTCTTTGCTAACCAAGTCCATATGCAAAGCTAGAGTTCAGTCTTCATTTCCAGACAGTTCATTTCTTGGATTATTTTCCAATAGCTTGTTATCTCCTCCCTACGTTTCAGTTTTGAAATGAGGTATGCACTCTTTCTGCCCCCTTCTGATGTCTATGTCAGAAGCTTTCTCTATCCCTTTTATACTTTAAAAAAACTTTATTACACAAAAGCTCTGAGCAATCAAGCCTCATCTCTGGCCCCGGATTGAATTCTTCTCCTCCGGAGGGCAAGAATCCCGGCTTCTTTTGTGGTCCAGCAACAACCTTTCATCTTGGGGGCTTGTCCGGGATTCTTCAGGACAAGGTAAGGATGCTTGGAGCTCTAGTTCTTTGTTCTCCTAGCAAACATGTTTTCTGTTATACTTTACTAAAAGCTCTGTGGTGTGCTTGTGTGAATGAATGACATGCCCTGCACTAAGCAGGTGAGGAGCCCTGCTCAGCAGTTTGGTGGTGACCTCATATGGCTTATTGGACTTCCCTGGTGGCTCAGAAGGTAAAGTGTCTGCCTGCAATGAGGGAGACTTGGGTTTGATCCCTGGGTTGGGAAGATCCCCTGGAGACAAAAATGACAACCCACTCCAGGATTCTTGCCTGGGAAATCCCATAGACAGAGGAGCCTAGAGGACTATAGTCCATGGGATAGCAAAAGAGTCAGATATGATTTAGTGACTTGTTCGTTGTTGTTGTCCAGTTGCCGAGTCGTGTGGGCGACTCTATGGACTTCAAAATGCCAGCCTCTGTCCCTCACCATCTCCTGTAGTTTGCCCAACTTCATGTTCATTGCATTGGTGATGCCATCGAGCCATCTCATCCTCTGATTCCCTCTTCTCCTTCTGCCCTCAATTTTTCCCAGCAACAGAGACTTTTCTAGTGAGCTGTCTGAGGCAAGAATACTGGAGTAGATTGACATTTCCTACTCCAGGGAATCTTCCTGGCCCCCAAATTGAACCCACATCTCTTGTATATTCTATACTGGCAGGCATATTCTTTACTTCTGTGCAGCATGGGAAGCCATAACCATGCGTAGAAGACAAAAACTCTCAGGGCTGAGTGGTAGCATCACGAAGAGCAACGTAATTTGTCAGATGCACTCTTGTGGTAGAAAAAATTTCCGAGGATTTGCTGCCCAAGGCATGACTGCCCTGTTGTTATTATATGTATCAAGTTTAAAACTGCAAGTGAAGGAGGATTTAGTGGGTAAACAACAACATTCCTTCCCGTGATGACTGTTCTTACAGAATTTTCTCTGCATGATCACAGATACTCACAGAATCAATCCAATACTGATTAAGCCATAAAAAATTTGTTCAGGATCCTATTAAAAATGATTTACATTTGCCAAACTACTTTCTTAAACTTTGGAAAAATTTATACAAGAAAACAACCTAACACATCATTTACTTTAGGTTCTTTATTTTATAAATTGGGAAACTGTAGCAAAGGGAGACTTAGAGACATGCCCAAGCAACCCAGTTGGAGAACTGCAAATAAACCCCAGGAGTTCCATTTCCCAGTGTCATAGTTTTTCCCATGACATATCAAATTTGAGTATCCAGATATGAAACATGGTAAAGTGAAGGGGTTATAGTTAAATAAATGTGATATAGGTAGGATTGCAAGAGGTGAAAGTACCTCTTTCACTAATTTTTAAAAACATATGGGGAATTCTCTAGTGCTTCACTGGTTAGGACTCTGAGCTTTCACCATCAAGGGCCCAGGTTCAATCCTTGGTGAGAGAACTAAGATCCTACTAGCTATGTGGCATGGTAAAAAAAAAAAAAAAAAAAAAATTAAAAGTTAAAAATATATAAAGATAAAAAGACTAAGCCCTTTCTCTTTTTAAATACAGAAACACTTTAATTTCAATTGTTTCTTAAGCAAACTAAAATATTTTTAAAACATGATTTTCATCATTGTGACATGCATGTGTAATGTGACATGTGACATCATGTGACATGTGACGTAACTAGAAAGTAAACTCTAACAATTACTGTAAACATGTTGATATAAATTCCTTCTTATAGGACAACTGATAAACTGGAAAAGCAAAAAAGATAAGAGATTATTCAATGATAAGTGCTTATATTTCTATCAAAAACTTCAATCCCTGACGTATCAGTCTCACATACTGAAATTAACTACAAATTCAGACATATAAAGAAAGGGATGTGCTCTACGAAATCAGAAATAGGAACCTTGTTTATTTTTAAGAGCTATCAAATTGACAAATGGAATTACTTTTCATTCATAGGATCACTCTGGAATAAAAGTGAATAAACCAAACACACAATAAATCTGTTGCATTAATGCACTAAAATTTTCAACAAATCTGTGGAATACACCATGTTAGTGGGAGCTAGGTAGCAGGCAAAATGAAAGAGAAGTGACTTTAGGCTAGATTGTGGTAGAAAAAGACTGCAGAGGCAATGGGAACGAGTTTGCCAGACAGAAAGATTTAGCATACATATATGCACACACAAATAATCACATATACACACCCACATTTTAAAAAATATCATTCATCTAAGCTTGTAACCCAATTCATTATTTCTATATTTTATGTTTTTATTCTTTGTGCCTGGTCTCTTTTAGTTATTACTTCCTATTGAATATTGAACTTCCTATTTTGATGCATCTACCTAGAATCTAATAGTTTAGAAGGAAGCAAATATTTTATTCAGAAAAAAATCATTCATTTTCTAAATACATGCATATCTATAAATGCTTTTTTGTTTGTTCACACATGAACTACACTGAGGCTTCCTTACCAGCCCAGACATTCTAAATACTAGAGGTTATACCATTTTCTTCCAGTGTTTGAATGTTATACATCAGTCTTCAATCAGCTTGTTTTCTGGGTAAGATATTTTGTTGGTACCTCTGAATGTTCATTTTTCTTTTTATTATTGAAGAATTATTAGATTATTCTTAGATTATCCTTTGATTTTGAAAGTTAAGTATGTGCATAAGCATAGATCTCTTTTGATAAAATTTACTTGTAACATCATGTGCCAGTTTCAGACATAATTTTTTTCTATAGAAGGAAATTTTTGTCCTGTTGTCTATTGAATCATTTTATTTGTCTGATTCTCTCTTCCTGAGACACCATATATTCTAGGTTTTAAAATATACTATTTTTCCTCATATAGTACCTCTTTTCCTATAAATTCCACTTTTTTAGATTTTTCTCTCTTTTCTGGAAGTATTTATGAAGTTTGTTCTCTGCTTACATATTTTATTTTTTGCCCAATCAAGTAGTTTACTTTTTCATAAGGTAGAGTATATTAATCTTGACATCTTACACTCATAATATTTTCCATTATTTGATAAAAATACTGCTTTTTGTATCTTATTCAGAACAGAGGTTATGGTTTTTCACTATTATTCTTCCTTAGACCACCTGGTATCAGTACAGAAGAGAGGCCAAGGAAAGCTTGTTCTTCAAAAAGTCATTGAAAATTATCTGATAAAAAGTAAGATACATTCTTATAAATAGACCCACCATTTAACGTCCCTCATAAAGAGGTAAGAAGTTGAGTATAAGGCGAGAAAGAGGACATAGTAAGAGATGAAAAAGTGGTAGATATAATCTTCTAGCTCTGTTTGGTGTAGCAATTCCCATGATAGTCATGCTCCATATACAGAAATAAATACTGGCTCGTAGTCACCTTCCTTTATTCCTTCCCACCACACACTTCCTTTCTATATAAAATAAATTTATCATCTTCAATTTGAAGGACTTAGTTGTAGTTTAGGGTTTCTTCTAATTCTTTCCTTAATCTTGCAGTTTTCTTTCCCAGCATAGAGATTTCATATAAATCATGGTAAGAAATTGGGAGATGTTCTATGTACTTATTCTCATGTTATCATCTTATCTAGAATTTGCTTCTTTTAAGAAAAATGAGGGTCTTCCTTGGTGGTCCAGTGGTTAAGAATCCATTTTCCAATTCAGGGAACATGGGTTCCATCCCCAGTCAGGGAACTAAGATCCCACATGCTTTGGGGCAACTAAGACCTGGGGAGGTAAAAAATAAATACATACTTAAAAAAAAAAAAAAGGAAGAATGATGAACTGCTTTTTTTTTTTTTTTTTTTTGGTTGGGTGGAGGATAGTCACATAAAAGGGAAAGGATACCCATCTGGTACTCTTGCCTGGAGAATTCCATGGACAGAGGAACCTGGTGGGTTACAGTCCATGGGGCTGTAAAGAGTCAGACACAACTGAGCAACTAACACTTCTACTTTTTCACATAAAAACTATTCTAGAAGTTCAAGTTTAGGTGTCTCAAAATAATGCATTGCAACTTACATGAGTGCAGCAGAGTTTGTGTTCATCTTTCTTTATATATGGGCTATTTATTATCTTGACTGTGTGAATACAATGAGCAATCTGCTTCTGTGATGGTGGGCTGCTTATGAGATGACTCATTTGTAAATACAGCAAGCAATTGTTAGAACATTGGCAAAGTCACATCGGCCTTTCTTGCCAGTCAAATCTATAAATATCTCTGGCATTCTGGAGAATGAGACTCCTGAACATACCACTGTGGAATGTTGACAGAAAATCCAGATTGCTACCCAAACTGTATGGAATACAAATGAAGGATATTCTATCTGGTTGTGCTGGAAAGGAAAAAAGCATGTAGTATAACAAATGTGAATGAATGAAAAGACTGAAAACATAAAACAATTTGAACTAGTTTAACACTGACTCAGATTGTAGTAACACAAAATGCAGTGAGACAAGCACGTTTAATTAGCAAATTAATGTCATGGATTTGAGGCTGGAGGCAACACACATACTATTTGAGAATTATTGGATTCCACTGGTGGGGTGGCCTGGCAATTCATATTCATATAGACATATGAATTTATATTCTCAATATTTACTACTGTATGCTTGTTTTCTGTTTAATTTCTATTAAAACATGCATTTGGGTGAAATTAGTGCTATTCCATTCATAAAGATGTACTAAAAATGTGCTCATTCCAATATATATCAATAATTTGTTTATATATAAAAATCCAATTGTATAGCTTTGAGAGTTTTCACTATTTCTGGCTTTCTGAAGGTATTGCTTTATGCAGTGTTCAACAATTATGCTTCAATAACTCTATTAGGGTTCTCTAAAGAAACAAAACCAATAGGCTATATGTAGATATATAGAGATTTATTATGAGGGACTGGTTTACCTGATTATGGAGGCATAATGTCCCAAAATCTGTTATCTGGAAGCTGGAGGCCCAGGAAAGTGGTGGTGTACTTCAGGTGTAAATTCAAAGACCTGAGAATTATTAGTAGCATTATCCAAGAGAAGGAAAAGATGAATGCCCTAGCTAAAGCAGAAAGAGCAGATTTGTCCTTCCTATGCCTTTTGTTCTATTCAAGGCTTGGATGGTACCCACCCTTATAGGTGAGGGTGAACTTTACACAGTCTACCAATTTAAATGCTAATCTTTTCAAAAAATGTATCCAGAAATATATATAGATATAGGATTTTTACCAACTATCCGAGCATCCATTAGCCCAATCAAATAGAAACATAAAATTAACCATCACAACAATGAGAAGTTAAGAAAGTGTGTCATTTTGTTGTTACTTTCATTTAAATGGGGGATTCCCTGGTGGCTCAGAAGAGGAATCCACCTGCAATTCAGTAGACCTGGGTTCAGTCCCTGGGTTGGGAAGATCCCCTGGAGAATAGAATGGCAACCCACTCCAGGTTTCTTGCCTGGAGAATCCTATGGATAGAGGAGCCTGGCGGATTACAGTCCATGGGGCTGCAAAGAGTCAGATACAACTGTGCAACTTTCACACTAAAAAAACCCATATTTTTCTTCTTTATCCTTAGTTTAAAATATAGCTATCTTATCTATCAGTGCAGGTCAGAGGAGGAGGGAGAGGAGGAAAGATAATAGAAATAATATTTGTAATACCTTATGTTAACTGACCACTTATTAGGTGTCAGAATATATGCTGGATCTTATATAATGACTACCTTCTTTACTCTTCAAAAGTCTTACTATTTTAGAGCACCTGAGTTAAGTTTTAGTGATATGACTTAGCTCCGAAACCAGAATTTTGCTTTTAGCCACTGTGATATTCTAATGGGTAGACACTCCATACTAAGAACAACTTGAACTACATAACCATATTTTTGTTTTATATAGTATTAAGTTAGTTTGTCTATTCATTTTATACATATTAAAGTTCATCCATAGGCCAGACCTGTGCTAGAGCCAGTGGATACGGTGAACCAGATAACATGATATCTATCTTCATGGTGCTTAAAGGCCATTATATTTTACTTCATTTTATTCATTTATTTGCTTATCTTCCTTTTGCCATACTTACTAATTTATTCAAGACATATATTACTGAACATCTTTCATGTTTCAAGTACTATGCTAGAGAAATGAAATATAAGGCAAAATCCCTTTTGCTCAAGAATTTCAAAGTCCAGTGATACAGATAGACAAACTGACAAATTTTTTTTTAAAGTAAGCAGTGTGTACTATGGTGGGGGATGCAGAAGCTATTATATTAGGAGGAGTCCTTATGGGCTTAGAGAAGACTGCTCAATAAAAAAATAGGTAAGAGAATTGAGACTTGAATGGTGATGAGGAATTAGTCACACAAGTCTAGGAGAGGTGAAAATTGATACGATGTTTCAGGCAGAATAAATAATATGTGCATGCATATAGGGACAAGGGCAAGAGGTGTCATTAGAATGATATGGCTTGAAGTAGGATGTGTGAGAGAGAGAGGTTCAAGTCTTAAAGAGATTTTGAAATACAATAACAAATTTGTCCTTGGAATGACAGAGACAATTTATTTATATTACTAAAGGGAAAGATGTGATCAGCTCTGCGTCTTTGAAGTCCCTGAGGAGGCTGGATTATATTCAAGGAATGGGGTGTATGTTGGGACCAAACTGGAGTTCTAGAGACAGGAAAGGGATCTATTACAATTAAATTGAGTGAAAGAGGACAAGGTTTTAAAGACACTTCAATTAATTTATTGCTCATGCCATTTCACTGGGCCTAGAACAGACATAGATAAACAGTCTGACATGGAAATAAATCAAGAAAATGTTTAAACTGCATCTGGCAATGCTGATTGCATTTATCCAATTGAATATATATGTGCATAATATTGCCCTATTGTTTTGGGCTTTAAAAAACAAAACCATTAGATCAGTCATTTGTTTTATGAAGGCATCTTTAATTCAATAAATGGTGCTTTGCAGATTTCTTTTTGGAATTGGAGGAAAGCTAAAACTTTTTTCAAAATAATTATAAAATATGTGAAGGTAAATTTGTAATTGCTGAAGCATTGAGTTGAGTTAAAATAGCAGGGGACAATTTGTAGTACAGTTTGAAGTATGTCAAATTATCACATCTTGTTTGAAAAGATTTATGGAAAAATCACATATTTACCATAGCTTTATGAAATCATTCCATTATTCTGCTATATTTAAAAATTTTATTTCTATAACTTTCTTTATATTAATATAAAAATGAGAAATTCTTATTAGGATCTAATTGTTCTAGCAGATATCAGATATGTGCATGGCCCGATCTTTGCCTCATCATTAATTGGGAGCTCACTCTATGACACCTGTGTAGTAAGTAAAGTCTTTTCCTCACAGAACTCACATGTGGAGCTGAAATAAGACAATAAACAATCATGTAAGAAAAAACATCTCCAACAGGGACCAGTGCTACTTGGAAAATCAAGCAAGTTTATTGTTAGTGAGTAGTCAGATTTGGGGAGATTTTAGTTAAAGCTTTCAGGAAGCCTTCCTGGGGGAAGTGCTATTGAAGCTAGGAAGTAAATGACAGAGTGGTAACTATGCCTCTATCTGAAGAACATTCCAGATGGAGAGAATGGTCACAGCCCTTATGAAGAAAGAATAAGTTACTGGTTGGAGCAGGGAAAGCAAGAGAGAACCTAAGTAGGAAAGTGTAAAGATAGGAGAGCTAGGGGCACTTGAGATAGGAGAAAGAACAAGACCATGTAAAACCTTCTGGGCTGATTTTATTTTGATTGCAATGGGAAAATTTTAGCAAGGGAAACTTGGTCCAGTGTGCCCCATGTCAATTTCTCTGGATCTGTACAGTGGCCTTACAATGCCAGCCCTCAGATCTAGCTGGTGTGAAACAGTGAACAGATTCCAGGAGAGCTAAATTTCTGTCATGACCAAAGGGTATTTACTGTGATCTGTAGTTCGGGCAGCTTAGAGATAGATAGATAGAGTAAGTTCTGCCAAATTATTTTGCTCCAAATAATTTCAAATTATATATAAAATATATAGTATATTTTATATTAGGGTGTGTGTATAAACATACTGTATTTCCAGACTATTTTTAACATGGTGATTTTTATCCTTAATTGTTTTATCACTAAATCAATTCTCAAATCTTTTACTCATATATGTTTTAATTGAATCCCATCACAAGTTCAGGATACTATAGAACATCTTGATGGGTGGAAAGGGAAGGAAAACTCTGCTTCTCTTTTGCATTCTTACCTGCCTGTCACCTGTCAAAAGACAACCTTGTACTTTTGAACCAGAGGAACTCAAATGAGAAGCAAGCCTCACCAATCCCATTCAAGTCTACTCCATGCAAGGGTGGTTCTTGTTCCTACTTACAGGACACACTCCTACACATGCAGTTTTAAACTTGATACATATTATAACACCAGTGCATGTCTTGGGCAACAACCTTTAGAAAGCAGGAAGGACACCAAAACATTTTCTCTACCACAAAGGGCGCAGCTGTCCATTTATGTTGCTCTTTGCGGCTCTACCATTCAGCCGGGACAGTTTTGTCTCACTATGCGTTATTATGGCTTCCCATGTCACCCAGTAGTAGAGAATCCTGCCAATGCAGGAGCTACTAGAGATGTGGGTTCAATCCATGGGTCAGAAAGATCCGCAGGAGTAGGAAATAGCAATCCACTCTTGTATTCTTGCCTGAGAAATCTCATGGACAGAGGAGCCTGGTGGGCTACAGTCCATGGGGTTGCAAAGAGTCAAATGCAACTGCGTACACACACATACACCCGTGATTGTATGATAGGTCTTACCCACAGAGGAGCAGCAACGTGGGGAAAGGAGTAGTCAACATTCATTTTCTGTTCGCGTTTGTGGTGCTCATTTTCACTATTTCCTCATGTACAAAATTGTAGAGTGTGTGCTGGCCTACGTGTATGTGGGTCTCCCCACAAAGACTGAGAAAATTTGTTAAATCCTTTCACTGCATGCTCAATCAGAAAATGACAACAGTCATCAAATTAAACATGTCCTAATTAATTTAGCTATTATAAATTGACAATTTAACATATATTTTTGTGACTCTAAGCTGAGTGATAATTGGTCCATTTTCCATAGTCCAGATTCAACAACTCAGAGAATGCTAAAGAACCATCTTTAAAAAAGAGCTGTGCAAATGTTTTTGCCCTATTACTCCCCCATATTTGCAAATAATAAAAAATGCAGGTACCATATTATCATCATTATTGCTATTATTCATATATTAATGTATATATACAGTCACAACTATATTTCATGTAATAATCATTGAAATATCTTTTTGTTTTATAAAATATATTTATTCAGCATCTTGCTAATTATTTTTCATGTGACCAGAAAAATTAAAAAAATACATGAAAACAGCTACTGATTTGACCTTTTGCTCATTCAGTAAATAGAGGTTGATTTTCAGAATAGTTCTTATAAGTTTGAATATTGAGGTTTTTCAAAAAAAGTTTTTCTATTTTAGGTAAACTATGCACACTTATTTCCTTTCTTAGAAATTATAACTGAGTAGACATTTGCCAATATGGTAATAAGGAAATGAAGCTGCAACTCTTATTTTCCATGTCCCACTAGGAGTCCTATGTTTTATGAATGAATCAGGGAAAACAATGAATTCTGAAGATATACCTGGTATGGTGTTAGTCTTGGTCAAATAAATCATAACTTATTCTTTCCATGGAAAGAAAGTGATGAGATCTATCGAATGTAACAAGGAATTTTGTTTTTGTTTTGTATTTTGTTGCTTAATACAAGAATAATATGTTTAAGGAATGCATGGGAGCATGTTTTTGACTTATCAGAATTACAATAATTATTGCATTCTTTTAAAAGTCTTTAAGTTTAATCAGATTGAGATTACTTTTACTTCTATATTGAAATAATGGAAATAAAAGATACCCATCTAGAAATGTTAGTGAGAGTGCCTTGGCCAAGAAATTATTCCTAGACATATGAGACTCAGAAAGGGATTAAAATGTTTCTGCAGCCATTTAGTTATAAGTGGTAGAATGAACCGAGAACATAATGCCTCCTCAGTAGAGGCAGCAATGCCTTAGCAATTACTGCACTTCATGGAGCCACTGTTAATTATCTGGATGGTGTAAGCCTCCCCTCATGACAATAAAATTATAATGAGAAAAATCTTCATTTAAGATAAGTAAAGAGTAACCAGAGGTGAAGCAGTAACACATTATCTTGGCAGTTTGATCTGAGAAAAAGAAGGGGATGGGAGTTCGTGCAGCAAATGGAAATTAGTATAATAAAGAGGTTTCAGGTTATGGATGAAATTGGTAACCGATGGAATCTGGATTTAAGGTTTTGCTGTTTGTCTTTTTGTCCTAGTGGTTGGTTTAGTTATTCTTAGTGCAAATAAACCAGTTGTTCTAAATCAACTTTGATCATCTCCACAATTGTCAGCATGTCCCTTAGAGGAAACTTCCAATGGAAAAAGATAAAACTGGTTTGTGTGTTTGTGTGTGTGTGGGGGGGGGGGGGCGGTGCTGAAAATTCTAGTAATTGTAGTAACTTGCACTCTAAAAGTGGTTCCCTACCTCTTACTATGATCAGAGGAGGCTCATTCTGTGGGAGTAGATCACTGGGTTGAACCTCAGAGCTGCTACCTTAAAAAATCTAACCATAAATCGGTGTTGAATTTTGTCAAAGGCTTTCTCTGCATATATTGAGATAATCATACGGTTTTTATCTTTCAATTTGTTTATGTAGTGTATTACATTGATTGATTTGCGGATATTAAAGAATCCTTGCATTCCTGGGATAAAGCGCACTTGGTCATGGTGTGTGATTTTTTTAATATGTTGTTGGATTCTGTTTGCTAGAATTTTGTTAAGGATTTTTGCATCTATGTTCATCAGTGATATTGGCCTGTAGTTTTCCTTTTTTGTGGCATCTTTGTCTGGTTTTGGAATTAGGGTGGTTGTGGCCTCATAGAATGAGTTTGGAAGTTTACCTTCTTTTGCAATTTTCTGGAAGAGTTTGAGTAAGATAGGTGTTAGCTCTTCTCTAAATTTTTGGTAGAATTCAGCTGTGAAGCCATCTGATCCTGGGCTTTTGTTTGCTGGAAGATTTCTGATTACAGTTTCGATTTCCTTGCTTGTGATGGCTCTGTTAAGATCTTCTATTTCTTCCTGGTTCAGTTTTGGAAAGTTATACTTCTCTAAGAACTTGTCCATTTCTTCCAAGTTGTCCATTTTATTGGCATAGAGCTGCTGGTAGTAGTCTCTTATGATCCTTTGTATTTCAGTGTTGTCTGTTGTGATCTCTCCATTTTCATTTCTAATTTTGTTAATTTGATTCTTCTTTGTTTCCTAAAGAGTCTTGCTAATGGTTTGTCAATTTTGTTTATTTTTTCAAAAAACCAGCTTTTAGCTTTGTTGATTTTTGCTATGGTCTCTTTAGTTTCTTTTGCATTTATTTTTGCCCTAATTTTAAAGATTTCTTTCCTTCTACTAACCCTAGGGTTCTTCATTTCTTCCTTCTCTAGTTGCTTTAGGTGTAGAGTTAGGTTATTTATTTGACTTTTTTCTTGTTTCTTGAGGTAAGCCTGTAATGCTATGAACCTTCCCCTTAGCACTGCTTTTACAGTGTCCCATAGGTTTTGGGTTGTTGTGTTTTCATCTTCATTCATTTCTATGCATGTTTTGATTTCTTTTTTTTATTTCTTCTATGATTTGTTGGTTATTCAGAAGTGTGTTATTTAGCCTCCATATGTTTGAATTTTTAACATTTTTTTTTCCTGTAATTGAGATCTAATCTTACTGCACTGTGGTCAGAAAAGATGACTGGAATGATTTCAGTTTTTTTGAACTTAAGGAAGCTGTGGTACATATACACCATGGAATATTACTCAGCCATTAAAAAGAAGTCATTTGAATCAGTTCTAATGAGATGGATGAAACTGGAGCCCATTATACAGAGTGAAGTAAGCCAGAAAGATAAAGAACATTACAGTATACTAACACATATATATGGAATTTAGAAAGATGGTAATGATAACCCTATATGCAAAACAGAAAAAGAGACACAAATGTACAGAACAGAGTTTTGGACTCTGTGGGAGAAGGCGAGGGTGGAATGTTTTGAGAGATCAGCATGAACATTATTTATAGTGAAACAGATCACCAGCCCAGGTGGGATGCATGAAACAAGTGCCCGGGCCTGGTGCACTGGGAAGACCCAGAGGAATCGGGTGGAGAGGGAGGTGGGAGAGGGGATCGGGATAGGGAATACATGTAACTCCATGGCTGATTAATGTCAATGTATGACAAAACCCACTGCAATGTTGTGAAATGGTTGGCCTCCAACTAATAAAAACAAATGAAAAAAATCTAACATGCAGCATTCATTATTAAAAGTTGTTGAAGAAGGAAAAACATTTACAAAATTAAAATTATGATATTTCATATATTGTATCATTTTTAAGTCATAGACTATTTGGTGTTGTAGTTGTTGTTGTTCAGTCACTAAGTCATGTACGAGTCTTTGCAACCAAAGACTATAGCACTTCAGGCTCCCTTATCATCCACTATCTCACAGAGTTGACACAAATTCATGTCAATTGAGTTGGTGATGCTCTCCATCTCATCCTCTGCTGCCTACTTCTTTTGTCTTCAATCTTTCCCAGTATCAGGGTCTTTTCCAACAAGTCAGCTCTTCTCATCAGGTGGCCAAAGTATTGGAGCTTCAGCATCAGTCCTTCCAATGAATATTCAGGGTTGATTTCCCTTAGGTTTAACTGGTTTGATCTCCTGCTATCTAAGGGACTGTCAAGAGTCTCCTCCAGTAACACAGTTTGAAAGCACAATTCTTCAGCACTCAGCCTTCATTATGGTCCAACTCTCACATCAATACATGACTACTGGAAACACCATATCTTTGACTGTATGAACCTTTGTCAGCAAAGGGGCATCTTTGCTTTTTAATATGCTGTCTAGGTTTGCCATAACTCTCCTTTCAAGGAACAAACATCTATTAATTTCATGGATGCGGTCATCATCTGTGGTGATTTTGGACCCTAAGAAAAGAAAATCTGTCACTTTTTCCACTTTTTCCCCTGCTATTTGCCTTGAAGTGATGGGACCAAATGCCATGATCTTAGTTTTTTGAATGTTGAATTTCAAACCAACTTTTTTAGTCTCCTGTTTTACCCTCATCAAGAGACTCTTTGGTTCCTCTTCAATTTCTGCCATTACAATGGTATGTCACCTGCAAATATAAGGTTTTTTTAATATTTCTCCTGGAAATCTTGATTCAGTTTGTGATTCTTCCAGCCCAGCATTTTACATGATATACTCTGCATATAAGTTAAATAAGCAAGGTGACAATATACAGCCTTGATATACTCCTTACCAATTTGTAACCAGTAACTTGTTCATTGTCTGGTTCTAACCGTTGTTTCTTAGTCTGCATACAGGTTTCTCAGGAGACTGGGAAGGTGATGTGGTACTCCCATTTCTGTATGAATTTTTCACAGTTTATGTGATCCACATAGTCAAAACTTTATTGTAATCAATGAAGCAGATGTTTTTCTGGAATACCTTTGCTTTCTCCATGATCCAATGAATGCTGGCAATTTGATTTCTGTTTCTTCCACATTTTCTAAATCCAGCTTCTGGAAGTTCTTAGTTCATGAACTGCTGAAGCCTAGTTTTAAAGACTGGATCATAACCTTGCTAACATATGAAATGAGCATAATTGAAAGGTTGTTTGAACATTCTTTGGCACTGCCTTTCTTTGAGATTGGGATAAAAACTCACCTTTTCCAGTCTTGTGGCCACTGCTGAGTTTTCTAAACTTGTTTACAAATTGAAGACATCACTTTATCAGCATTATATTTTAGTATTTTAAATAGTTCAGCTGGAATCTATCACCTCCACTAGCTTTATTTGTACTAATGCTTCCTAAGGCCCACTTGACTTTACATTCCAGGATGTCCTAGGTGAGTGACCACACCATTGTGGTTATCTGGGTCATTAAGATCCTTTTTGTATAGTTTTTCTGTGTATTCTTTCCACCTCTTCTTGATTGCTTTGCTTCTGAGGTCCCTGCTGTTTCTGCCCTTTATCGTGCCCATCCTTGCATGAAATATTCCTTTGGCATCTCCAATTTTCTTGAAGTGAACTCTAGCCTTTCCCATTCTATTGTTTTCCTCTATTTCACTGCATTGTGTCTTTAAGAAGACCTTCTTATCTCTCTTGCTACTCTCTGGAACTCTGCCTTCAGTTTGGTATATCTTTCCCTTTGTCCATTGTCTTTGTCTTCTTTTTTCCCCTGAGCTGTTTGTAAAACCTCCTCCGACAACTACTTTGCGTTCTTGCATTTATTTTTCTTTGGGAAGATTTTGGCCACTGCTTCCTGTACAATGTTACAAACCTGCATCCATAGTTCTTCAGGCACTTTGTTTACTGGATCTAATCCTTTGAATCTATTCATCGCTTTCCCTTTACAATCATAAAGGATTTGACTTAGGTCATGCCTGAATGGCCCAGTGGTTTTCTCTACTTTCTTCAAATTAACCCTGAATTTTGCTATAGGAAGGTCATAATCTCATCCACAATTAGCTCCGGGTCTTATTTTTACTGACTGTATAGAGCTTCTTTATCTTTGGCAGCAAATAATATAATCAATCTGATTTTGGTATTGACCATCTGGTGATGTCCATGTGTAAAGTTGTTTCTTGGGCAGTTGGTAAAGGGTTTTTGCTATGAGCAATGTGTTCTTTTGAGAAAACACTGTTAGCCAATGCCCTGGTACATTCTGTATTCCAAGGCCAGACTTGCCTATTATTCTGGGTATCTTTTGACTTCCTAATTTTGCATTCCTATCCCTTATGATGAAAAGTACATCGTTTTGTTTTTTGGGTTTTTTTTTTTTTTTTGGTGCCATTTCTAGAAGATGTTGTAGGTCTTCACAGAACCAGTCAACTTTCAGCTTCTTCAACATCAGTGGTTGGGGTATAGACTTGCATTATTGTGATGTTGAATGATTTACCTTGTAAATAAACTAAAATCATTGTGTCGTTTCTGAGGCTGTACCCAGGCACTGCATTTCAGACTCTTTTGTTGCCTATAAGGGCTACCCCATTTCTTCTAAGGGATTCTTGCCCACAGTATTTGATAAAATGGTCTTCTGAAATAAATTCTCCCATTCTTGTCCATTTTAGTTCTCTGATTCCTAAGATGTCAGTTATTCAGTCTTACCATCTACTGCTTGACCACGTCCAATTTGCCTTGGTTTACGGCCCTAACATTTCAGGTTCTTATGCAATATTATTCTTCACAGTGTCAGACTTTACTTTCACTGCCAGAGACTTTCACAACTCAGTGGCATTTCTGCTTTAGCCCAGCTGCTTCATTCTTTCTAGAGCTGTTAGTAATTGCGTTTCGATCTTCCCCAGTAGCATACTGGGCAACTTCCAGCCTGGTGGGGCTCATATTTCAGTGTCATATCTTTTTGCCTTTTCATGCTGTCCATGGAGTTCTCTGGGCAATAATACTGGAGTGAGTGGCCATTTCCTCCTTCATTAGGCCACATTTTTTTTTCAGAACTCTTCACTACGATCCATCTTGGGTGGGCCTGCATGACTTAGCTCATAGCTTCATTGAGCTAAACAAGCCCCTTTACCATGACAAGGCAGTGATCAATTAAGGAGGTTAGATTATTTAGAAATACCTTTTTAAAAAAAATTTCAGAATACCATGATGTTTCACTGTTTAAGTCTTCAAAAGAAAATGCACATTGAGTCTCATACTCCTGGGGAGATGTCTTATTGACAATAAATCACATTACTTTGAAGTCATAATGTACCTTGCTGCTGTTGAGGTATGAAAGGAAAAATCAAGAAAATGATTTTATTGGATACATACATATCAGTAGAAATTATGGGGGAGATCCCATGTTTTGAAGCTCAATATTAATTAGAACCATGAAAGCATGTTCTCTCTCAAATCATTTTTACTAGAAAGTAATAAATATATTCCTTACTTCAAACACAAGCTAAATTCTTGATGAGGTTAATTTTCTTCACTACATTAAACCCTCTGTAAATGATCTAAAGTCACTGCTCTCTGACAGCAGTTCAGTAGTTTATGTCAGTGATCACAGTCCAGTTCCTAGTATTAATGTGTCCACATCATGAAGCTGTCAGGAAAATTGATATTAATGAGAGCCCTTGCTAGAAAACCCAGGACAAAGGCCAAGTGGAAACTATGGACAATGACTCTGTCTAACCTTCAATAGATTCTGCCTTCTTATCAAATTAAAATGCACCAATACAAAGATTTTGTGAACACATATTATACATTTGATAAACTAGATTTAAATCTACAGTGTCAGACAGAGGCTTTCATCTCTGCTGGCAAACCCAACACAGACATTAATCAATATACAGTTGTCCAAAATATTTAAACTTCCCTGGTTGCAGGAACAAAGGATAAGAACACTTTGGAATACAAGTAGAATGTGACCTCTTATGACCACCTCACAGACATGTACAGTGTAAAACTCTAAGGAGTGAATGGAAGCTGGCCTCTTTTTACACAAATGTTAAGGAAATAAATTTCCAGGCACAAAAATTATATATATTTTATGTATGCATCATATATATATATATGTATATGTATATGTATGTATGTATATATGTATACACACAAACACAAACATATATACATTAATTTACTTTTTCCACAGCTATCTATATAGATATGTAGGCATTCTTCCACAGGGTTTAAAGTGTGTTCCAGGCTCCCCAAGTAGGATTTTAGAAACCAGTTGTCTATAAATATAAGTGAAATTATCTCCATGACAACCTAACCACCATAGTTAGCATGAAAAGATGATTTCAAGTTCTAGAATATTTTTAATTTATTTCATTTCTTTTATTGAAGTGTAATTGATTATAATGTCATATTAGTTTCACACATACAGAACAGTGACTCAGAATATATATCAGTTCAGTTCAGTTGCTCAGTCATGTCCAGCTCTTTGTGACCCCATGGACCGCAGCATGCCAGACTTCCCTGTCCATCACCAACTCCTGGGGTTTACCCAGACTCATGTCTATTGAGTTGGTGATGCCATCTACCATCTCATCCTCTGTTGTCCCCTTCTCCTCCTGCCTTCAATCTTTCCCAACATCAGGGTCTTTTCCAGTGAGTCAGTTCTTCAGATCAGGTGGCCAAAGTATTGGACTTTCAGCTTCAACATCACTCCTTCCAATGAACACTCAGGACTGATCTCCTTTAGGATGGACTGGTTGGATCTCCTTGCAGTCCAAGGGACTCTCAAGAGTCTTCTCCAACATCACAATTCAAAAGCTTCAATTCTCCGGTGCTCAGCTTTCTTTATAGTCCAATTCTCACATTTTTACCAGACTACTGGAAAAATCATAGCTTTGACTAGATGGACCTTTGTTGGCAAAGTAATGTCTCTGCTTTGTAATATGCTGTCTAGGTTGGTCATAACTTTCCTGCCAAGGAATGAGTGTCTTTTAATTTCATGGCTGCAGTCACCATCTGCAGTGATTTGGCACCCAAAAAAAGTGTCAGCCACTGTTTCCACCATTTTCCCACCTATTTGCCGTGAAGTGATGGGACCAGATGCCATGATCTTAGTTTTCTGAATGTTGAGTTTTAAGCTAACTTTTCACTCTCCTCTTTCACTTTCATCAAGAAGCTTTTTAGTTTGCCTTCACTTTCTACCATAAAGATGGTGTCATCTGCATATCTGAGGTCATGGATATTTCTCCCGGCAATCTTAATTCCAGCTTTTGCTTCATCCAGCCCAGTGTTTCTCACGATGTACTCTGCATATAAGTTAAATAAGCAGGGTGACAATATACAGCCTTGACATACTCCTTTTCCTATTTGGAACCATTCTGTTGTTCCATGTCCAGTTCTAACTGTTGCTTCCTGACCTGCATACAGGTTTCTCAAGAGACAGGTCAGATGGTCTGGTATTCCCATCTCTTTAAGAATTTTCCACAGTTTATTGTGATCCACACAGTCAAAGGTTTTGGCATAGTCAATGAAGCAGAAATAGATGTTTTTCTGGAACTCTCTTGCTTTTTCGATGATCCAGCAGATGTTGGCAATTTGGTCTCTGGTTCCTCTGCCTTTTCTAAATCCAACTTGAACACCTGGAAGTTCACGGTTCATGTATTACTGAAGCCTGGCTTGGAGAATTTTGAGGATTACTTTACTAGGGTGTGAGATGAGTGCAATTGTGCGGTAGTTCGTGTATTCTTTGACATTGCCTTTCTTTGGGATTGGAATGAAAACTGACCTTTTACAGTCCTGTGGCCACTGCTGAGTTTTCCAAATTTGCTGGCATATTGAGTGCAGCACTTTTACGGTGTCATCTTTCAGGATTTGAAATAGCTCAATTGGAATTCTATCACCTCCACTAGCTTTGTTCTAGTGATGCTTCCTAAGGCCCACTTGATTTCACATTCCAGGATGTCTGGCTCTAGGTGAGTGATCACACCATCATGATTATTTGGGTCGTGAAGATCTTTTTTTGTAGTTCTTCTGTGTATTCTTGCATCTCTTCTAAATATCTTCTGCTTCTGTTGGGTCCATGCCATTTCTGACCTTTGTTGAGCCCATCTTTGCATAAAATGTTCCCTTGGTATCTCTAATTTTCTTGAAGAGATCTCTAGCCTTTCCCATTCTATTGTTTTCCTCTATTTCTTTGCACTGATCTCTGAGGAAGACTTTCTTATCTCTCCTTGCTATTCTTTGGAACTCTGCATTCAGATGGGTATATCTTTCCTTTACTCCTTTGCTTTTTGTTTCTCTTCTTTTCACAGCTATTTGTAAGGTCTCCTCAGACAGCCATTTTGCTTGTTTGCATTTCTTTTTCCTGAGGAAGTTCTTGATCCCTGTCTCCTGGACAATTTCACGAACTTCTGTCCATAGTTCATCAGGCAGTCTATCAGATCTAGTCCCTTAAATCTATTTCTCAACTCCACTGTATAATTGTAAGGGATATGATTTAGGTCATACTTGAATGGTGTAGTCGTTTTCCCTACTTTCTTCAATTTAGGTCTGCATGAGACAAGTGCTCGGGCCTGGTGCACTGGGAAGACCCAGAGGGATCAGGTGGAGAGGGAGGTGGGAGGGGGGACCTGGATGGGGAATACATGTAAATCCATGGCTAATTCATTTCAATGTATGACAAAAACCACTGCAATGATGTAAAGTAATTAGCCTCCAACTAATAAAAATAAATGGGAAAAAAAAAAGTCTGAATTTGGCAATAAGGAGTTCATGATCTGAGCCAGAGTCAGCTCCTGGTCTTGTTTTTGCTGACTGTATACAGCTTCTCCATTTTTGGCTTCAAAGAATATAATCAATCTGATTTCAGTGTTGGCCATCTGGTGATGTCCATGCGTAGAGTCTTCTCTTGTGTTGTTGGAAGAGGGTGTTTGCTATGACCAGTGTGTTCTCTTGGCAAAACTCAATTATTAGCCTTTGCCTTGCTTCATTCTGTACTCCAAGGCCAAATTTGCCTGTTACTCCAGGTGTTTCTTGATTTCCTTATTTTGCATTCCAGTACCCTACAATGAAAATGATATTTTTTGTGGGGGATGTTAGTTCCAAAAGGTCTTATAGGTCTTCAAAGAACCATTCAACTTTAGCTTCTTCAGCATTACTGATTGGGGCATAGACTTGGATTACCGTGATATTGAATGGTTTGCCTTGGAAATGAACAAAGATCATTCTGTCATTTTTGAGATTGTTTATCTATATATATATAAAAAATATATTATATATATATAATATATATATAAATATATTATATATATATTTCAGATTCTTTTCCCCTAATAATTATTACAAAATGCTGAGTGTAGTTCCCTATGCTGTATGGTAGGTCCTGTTGGTTATTTATCTTACATATAATAGTGTGTGCATTTTAATTCCAGCCTCCTAATTTATCTCTTCTTCTTAGAGTTCTAAAGTTTTTAAAATATACATTAGGTAAATAATATCCCTATAAGGATTATGTACATTAGTTCTGTCTTTCAGTATTTTAAAAATGTCAGCAATCTGCTTTTCTATGATTAATTTATTTACCCTCTGTATGACCATACCTTATATATGTGTTTTTTCTAAGTGTTGTCATAGCTGAGCCATAAACTTATGGAATTGCAGGTGACTATTTGTGATTGGAGTGTCAGGGGGCTTGACCATCACTGAGCTGTAAAAAGAACCCTTAAATGCTTATTTGCACAAGATATTGTTGTTAGAAAAAATTAATATATTTCACATGAATTTTTAAAATATTTGTCAAGTATAATTTAGGTTAATTCAATAAAATTCATAGAACATTGCTCAAGCTTTTAGGGCTAATTTACTGTAAATGAGTTGTCTATTATTAAAGCTATTTTTATATATAATCTTGAAATATTTTAAGAATATCTATGCTTTAAAACATTTTGGGAAATGTAGCACTGTCTTATTCCAAGCTATGCCATTTCAGTATGCTCCAGGCTCTCTACTCTGGTATTTCATAAAAATGAGTAATCTATATAAGACTTTTCAACTTTCCCTATGGTACTTGTTGACTATTGGTCTCCTGCCAGTATTTAGCCTTAGATGGAGTTTACCACCAGCTTTGGGCTGCATTCCCAAGCAACCGAACTCTGGCAAGACTCAGGACCGGCATGCTGGGGGCTGCTACTGGCCTCACACCATCCACAGGCTGGGCCTTGATCAGAAGGACTTGGGCTCCCCACGAGCAGCCCCTGGGGTGGCTTTCATGTGAGCTACTGATTCGTGCACGTGTTAGACTACTTGGTCCCTGTTTCAAGTCTGTATATATAAAACAATCTCACTATGTGTAAATCCCTTCAAAATTATAATCTGGTTTTGGTTTACTGAAATATAGTTAACTTTTTTCTAATTGCATTTTGAAGTGTTATATTATTAATATTTAGGGTAAGTATTCTTTATTTAAGCTCCTCTTTTATAAAGAATTTACCCTCAGGAATATTCATGTAAGATCCTTAACATCAGTGAATTTAACAGTTTCCTTTTTTCTAGGCATTAATAGGTAGAAAATGAAAGCAAGATAGGCCCTAAAATGAAGGGAAACTACACAAAAAGTAGAAATAGGACTTCTAAAGTATTGAGAATACTATTTATTTTGAAATATTTTTTAAAATTTCTCAAAGTTTAGAGAAACTCTCAATCTTCACTCTTGAAAATTACAGAAGTTCTCAAGGGACAAAAGTAACTGGTTTCACTCACAACTTTTGTAGTCTTCTATGACTGAAAATTTAATTTTTGATTCTCCCAGTCTTTTAAATACTTTGGCCATTAGATGAAATATACACTTTCTCTGATTTTACTTTCCAATCTAAACAGAACAAGAAAACATTGGGTATAACGATATTTCAACCTTTCAGTATACTGTGTAGTTTGGTTATTATAAATCTGAATGACACATATAAAGACATTTCTGAAGTGATGAATTGCTTTCTAAGGACAAGTACAAATAACAGGTATCTTTAAATTTGGAAGTGAGTCTGCTCTCTCTTTTATTTGTTATCCTCAATCTATGTCAAAGTGACTCAAGTTTAGTTTCCACTTAAAAAACACTTTAGGAAACAACTCACATCAACTTGATGAGATTTCTTTTTACTTCATACTACTGTTTTTCAAAATTACGAATTGCCTGTCTTGGCACTAAGGCATTCATGATGATTAACTTGGCTGTTTACTCAATTATTTCTTTCTAAAATTAGAAACTCCAGAGTGCTTTTATATTTAAATGACTAGCACTCCAGTAGTACTGCTGATCAATCATTTCAAGCTAATGATTAAAAACAGTAAACATTCTCCTGCTTTCCATAGCTACTCTAAATAGTATGTCAAACAGAGCAGGTTCTATTTATTGTCACTGTGTCTAAACTTGGGCCATGAAGGCAACAGAGATGAAACACTGTTCAGGGCATTTATATTTTTCATTTAACATCTGCTTTGAATGGTTTTAGAAAATGTCTTTTTTCTCAATTGAAATATTTTATTTATAAAGTTTTGTTTTTTGGGGATTTGTTATCCCCTGGATAAAATTTTCATACTTTGAAAAGATGAATTTTCAAGTTTCTGTACAGAAGAGGGAGGATACCATTTCCTAAATAGTTCCAGAGTCACTTAGTTATTTATGGAGAATAATGTGTGTAGAAAACAGGGTGAAGACTCGATGCTTTTCATTGTAGATGCTGTCATTTAGACATATACAATTAATTTACTTTAATTAAATTTTTATCTCATTAATTCAACCCAAAAATGATAATAGAGGATTGTTTAAAAGATACAAAATAACAATGAGCTATTTGGCTTGAACAACAAATTTCTCAATAAATTGTTTCATTATATTGTAGCCTCTTAGGTCGTTATAGCTTAATAGGACTCACTTCTGAGCAATTTCTTTATACTAAGATGGAGTCAGAACATGAGATATACATTACTTATTCATTGGCTACCTGATTTTTCTCAGTTCCAGTTCCTGGTTCCTTTGCTTTTCCCCACCATATTTACACTTGAATAATTCGGGGCTCAGTCATTCTAGGTCTCCTCTACCTATACCCTTTCCCAAGGTGATCTCACTTCATCTCATAGTTTTATATACCAACCAGCTCTCACTTTACAACCCCTATATTCAATTTATAACTCAATATGCTTTTCTGGTACTTGTCCTTCAACTTTTAAGTGTTCTCTATAAGTAAAGTTATTGGCTGTTTTTCTGTGGTATAGGCTGTGGAGATGATCTATTAGTTTGTCAATTGTCTTTTGACTTTGTTTATTTTCACCAGGCATTTTATAATATTATCAAATTTATCACTTTTACTGAAGCTGGATTTTTTGAGTCAGAGTTAGAAAGGTTATGCCAAGGTTAAAGAGCAATTCACTCAGCTTTCTTCCATCACTTGTATGGTTTTATTGTAGCTTTGAGATCCCTTATTCATTTAAAGTTTATTCTCATGTATGGTGAGAGATATGGGTCAAATTTCATCTATATGGCTACACAGTTTTTTCAGCATTATTTGGTTAAAAGTGCATCTTTATTCAGGTGGTTTAAGATACTTCCTTTATCATAAACTATATATATATGTATGTTCTAAGGTTCATTTCTGGAATTCTGTTTCAAAAGATATGTTTCTTTATGAGTTGGAACCTCATGACTTTAATTTTAAAGGTAGTATAGTATGTTTTAATGTAGGGCAAGATAGCCCCACTCAGAGATTTTTTTCTCAAATATTCTTTCTTTTTATGATTTTAGTGTTACTTTTATTTATTTTAAGTCAAGAAGTCAGGTTATATTTTTCCCCAGCTTTATTGAGTTATAATTGACATAAAACATTGTGTAAGTTTAAGGTGTACAAGGTGATAATCTGATATACACATACATATTGTGAAAAGATTACAACAATAAGGAAATAAAGTTAGTTAACATATCCATCATCTTATGTAGTTATCTTTTTGTATGTGGGCTGAGAACTTCTAAGATCTACTCTGTCAGCAACTTTCACGTATTCAATACAGTGTTGTTAACTTTAGTCAGCATGGCATATGTTAGATCACCAGAACTATTCATTTATAACTAGAAGTTTAATTTGAACTTTTTGGCTACACTGACTCATTTCCCTACCCTTACCCCTACCCTGCTCCTGGCAACTATCCATCTATTCTATGTACTTATGAATTTCTTTTTTTCAGATTCCACATATACATGAGATCAGATAATATTTGGCTTTCTTTGTCTGACTTATTTCAATCAGCATAATGACCTCAAGTTTCACCCATACTGTTGCAAATGGCAAGATTTCCTTTTCTTTTATGGTGGAATAATATTCCATTGTATACACCATATCTTCTTTAAACTGATTCATCTAAAGATGGACACATGGTTATTTCATATTTTGGCTAGTGTGAATTTTGCTGCAGTACATATGGGAGTACACAAATCTCTTTGATATTTTGTGTTTATTTCCTTCATATATTTACCCAGAAGTGGACTTGCTGGATCATACAGTAGTTCTACTTTTAATTTTTTGAGGAATCTTCATACTGTTTTCCACAGTGACTGCACCAATTTACATTTCCACCAACATGGATTCCATTTTCTCCACATCCTCACCAATATGTTATTCCTTGTCTTTTTGATGATAGTCATTCTAACAGGTGAGATGATATCTCATTGAGGTTTTAGTTTGTGTTTCACTGATAAGTGATGTTGGGCACATTTTTATGTATTTTTTGGTTATTTGTATGTGTTCTTTGAGAAAAACTGTTCAGTTTCTCGGCCCACTTTTTAATCAGATTCTTTTTTTCTTGCTCTAAAGCAGTATGAGAGCCTGTGTATTTTGGATATTAACCTCTTATGTAAGTTTTAAATAATTTCTTCCATTCCATAGGTTACCTTTTCATTTTATGAATTGTTTCTTTTGCTGTGAAGAAGCTGTTTAGTTTGAGATAGCCCCATTTGTTTGTTTTTGCTTTGGTTGTCTGTATTTGGTATCATAGCCAAGAAATCACTACCAAGATCAATGTCAAGGAACTCCTTCATTTTTTTCTAGGAGATTTACACATCCAGGTCTTGCATTTAATTCTTTACTCCATTTAGTGTTATTTTTGTGTGTGAGATAAAAATAGGAGTCCTATTTCATTCTTCTGCACATGGTTGTCCAGTTTTCCCAACAGCATGCAGTGAAGACTTCCTTTCTGTCAAATTATACCACACTATTATACATAAAATAGATAACTTTTAAGTACCTACTGTATATCACAGGGAGATCTACTCAATACTCTCTGATGACCTATATGAGAAAACGATCTAAAAAAAGTAGATATATGTATATGTATAATAGATTCACTTTTTTACTATACACCTGAAACTAACACAATATTATAAATCAACTATAATTAAAAATTTTAAAAATAAGTAAGCCTTTACTTAATCTATACCTTTAGTGTAATGAAAAGAAAATATACATACAAAAATAAAACCACTGTCTTAACCACAATAAAAAATTATGCCACAAAGATATAATAAATATCAAAGTAACATGATACTGATATAAAAACATACACACTACTTGGGGCTATTGTGGTTCAGTGCAAATTTTAGAATTATTTTTCCTATTTCTGTGAAACATGACAATGAAATCTTGATAGAGATTAAATTATATCTACAGGTAGATTTGGGTAGTCTGAACATTGTAACAGTATTGATTCTTCTGATCCATGAACATGGAGTATCTATCCATTTGTTTGTATATTCTTCAGTTTCTTTCATCACTGCCTTCTAGTTTTAGCATACAGAACTTTCACCTCCTTGGTTATATTCACTCCTAGATATTTTATTGTTTTTGACGCTGTTGCAAATGGAATTTTTCTCCTTATTTTTTCAGATAATCTGTTAACAGTGCATAGAAATATTCTGAAACTTTACTGGATTTGTTTACTAATTTCAACAGGTTTTTTTGGTGGTTTTTTTTACAGTTTTATATACATATGTATATTATATAATATATAATATTATGTGTTCTATATGCACAATCATATCATCTACAAACAGATACAATTTTACTTCTTCCTTTCTGATTTGATGCCTTTTCTTTTCTTTACCTGATTACTCTGGTTAGAATGTCCAGTACCATGTTGAATAGGAGTTCTAAGATGGGGAACCATTATATTATTTCCAGATTTAGAGGTAAAACTTTCAACTTTTTTGCCTTAGTGTAGAATATTAGCTGTTTGGGTTTGTTACATATTTATTATATGCCTTTATATTTTTTTATCATGATAACATCTTTGAATTTTATCAGAATGTTTCTTCTGCATCTATTGAGTTGATCATAGGATTTATTTTTCATTCTATAATGTGATGTACTATACTTATTGATTTGGCTCTGTTGAACCATCCTTGCATCCTAGGGTTAAATCCCTCATGCTCATGGTATATGATCCTTTTAATGTATTATTGATTTCAACTGCTAGTATTTGGTTGAGAATTTTGATGTGTGTATTCATGACGGATATTGACCTGTGTTTTTCTTTTCTTGTAATATACATATTTGGTTTTGGTATCAAAGTAATACTAGCTTCTTAAAGTTAGTTTAGGTGTGTTCCCTCTCTTCAAATTTTTGAAGAATTTGAGAAAGATTGACCTTAATTCTTATTTAAAAATGTAATAGAATTCTCCAGTGAGACCACCTAGTCCTGGACTTTTCTTTTTGGATGGTTTAGATTACTGGTTAAATCTCCTTACTCATTATTGATATGTTCAGATTTTCTGTTTCTTCATGATTCAGTCTAGGTAGGCTATGTGTTTCTAGAAATTTGTCAGTTTATTTTAGGTTGTCCATTTTGTTGTCATATCATTATTCATGGTAGTCTCTAATGATCCTTTAAATTTCTGTTTGTATAAATTGTAATGTCTTTTATTTATAATTTTATTCCTTTGAGTTCCCTTTTTATTCTGACTAGCTAAAGGTATGCCGAATTTATCTTCTCAAAGAACAATTTTTTTAGTTTTGTTCATCTTTTTGTTTTCTAGTCTCAATTTTATTTACTTCTGCTTTAATCATTATTTCTTACCTTCTGCTAACTTTAGGCTTAGTTCATTATTGGTTCATTTTTAGTACTTAAAAATTTTTTTAAACTTATTTTTTATTAGAGAATAATTGTTTTACAATTTACTGGTTTCTGCTGTCCAATAATTCAAATGATTCATAATTATATGTGTAAATGTATCTATCCCCTCCTTTTTGAGCCTCCCACCCCATCCCATCCCTCCAGGTTGTCACAAGACAGCAACCTGGGCTCCCTGTGTTATATACCATCTTTATACTAATTATTTATTTTACACATTAGCAAGTATATACTTCAGTGCTGCTTTCTCAATTCATCCTACTGTCTCCTTCTCCCACTATGTCCACACGTCCATTCTCTATGTCTGTGTCTCCATTCCATCCTGCAAATAGGTTCATCAGTACCATTTTTCTAGATTCCATATATGTGCATTAATAAGCAATGTTTGTTTTTCTCTATCTAACTTACTTCACTCTGTATAATAGGCTCTAGATTCATCTACCACATTAGAACTGACTCAAAATTATTCCTTTTAGCACTGAGTAATATTCCATAGTATATATGTACCACATCTTCTCTATCCATTCATCTGTCAATGGACATCTGGATTGCTTCTATGTGCTCATTATTGTAAACAGTGCTACAGTGAAGATTGGGTTATATGTGTCTTTTAGAATTGTGGTTTTCTCAGGGTATTTGCCCAGTAGTGGGATTTCCCTGGTGGCTCAAATGGTAAAGAATCTGCCTGCATTGCAGGAGACCTGTCTTCAATCCCTGAGTCAGGAAGATGTCCTAGAGAAAGGAATGGCTACCCACTCCAATATTCTTGCCTGGATAATTCCATGGACAGAGCCATAGTTCACAGGGTCTCAAAGAGTCATATACAACTGAGTGACTTACCTTCCCTTTTTTCATGGTAGTTTTTTTCCTTCTGAGTCAAGAAATCATCATACTATTCTCCTTAGTGGCTGTATCAATTTACATTCCCACCAACAGTGCAGGAACATTCCCTTTTCTCCACATCCTCTCCAGCATTTATTGTTTTTAGTTTTGTTTTTCTGTGAGGTGATACCTCATTGTAGTTTTGATTTGCATTTCTCTGATAATGAGTGATTTTGATCATCTTTCCTTGAGTTTATTGGCCATTTATCTTCTTTGGAGAAATGTCTGTTTAGATCTGCCTGTTTTTTAATTGGACTGTTTGTCTTTCTGATATTGAGCTGTAGGAACTGCTTATATATTTTAGAGATTAATCCTTTGTCAGTTGCTTCATTTGCAACTACTTTTTCCCATTCTAATGGTTGTCTTTTAAACTTGTTTATCATTTCCTTTGCTGTGCTAAAAGTGTTTAAGTTTAATTAGGTCCCATTTGTTTATTTTTGTTTTTATTTCCATTACTCTAGGAGGTAGGTCAAAGAGGATCTTGCTGTGGTTTATGTCAGAGTGTACTACCTATGTTTTCCTCTAAGAGGTTTATAGTTTCTGACCTTATATTTAAGTCTTTAATCCATTCTGAGTTTATTTTTGTGTATGGAGTTAGGAAATGGTCTCTTTTGATGGGTAAAGTTAGTTTGTGTATTTGAATTCTTCCTTTTTTCTTAATGTTTGTAACTATTCAGGCAGGGATGTAGGTTTTGCTCTGAGATCAGATCAGGTTTTGCCTTGAAGTTGGGCAGGACCACTGGCTTCAGGATCAGGTAGGTCGCTGCCTGATCACTGCAGTTGGGAGAGGTCACTGGCCAGGCTCTCTGGCTAGGCAGTACCTCCATCGGTATCCGCTCGTTGAGCGGGACTGGAGACTGTTCTGTGGTTGGGCAGTGGCTTTGTCTATGTTTCCTGGTCAGTTGAGGCTACAGGATATACTCCGCAACTGGGTTGCGTGGCTATGCTTTCTGTCTGGATGAGGTTGCATTCTGCATTCCACAGTGGGAACGAGGCATAGGCTGGGTTCCAAGGCTGCCCAAGATCACTCTTCAGTCTCTCTGGTGAGGTAGGACCAGAGGCTATGCTCAACAGTTGAGATTTACTGCCTTGGATTCCTGTCCAAGTGTGGCTGTAGCACTGGCCCTGCAGACTGCCTGGGTTTTCTGACATTGCTTCCTGCTGGGTGAATCTGGAGGCTGTGCTCAGCAGTTGGAGGTGGTGGTAGCTGTGAATTTGTTTCCCTTCCCAGGCAGGCCAGAGAATGTGCTTCCTGGTTACCAGGCATCTGTATTGAAGCTGGGAACACTTCTTGGTCACTCCTATCACCAAGAAAGTGATCGGCCATGATCTGAGTGATGATTGCTGTAAGTTCCTGTCCAACAGTGGTCTAGGCCTAAGGATGCCCTCAATGATCTCCACTAGGCAGGTCCCAATTGCACCTCCTGAGAATCCTTCCTCAATGACGGGAGAGCTGGATGTTCACCCTGGACTCTTCTTCACTACTAGAGAAAGTTTAGATGTGGAGAGGAGCTATGGATTCACGTCTGTACTGGCCTGGGGGAGGGCAGATATGGTCAGAGTGAAACCACTCCTCTTACTCTTCTAATGCAGTCCTTTCCTGTGGTTCAGTTGGCTGCTCAGGGGCATGCCCCACTTCTGGCATTTTCACAGGGATGTTTTGTCTGTGGATACCTGCTAATTAGTCTTCTCATAAAGGGGACTGATGTCACGAAAGATCCATGACACCACCTTGATGATGTTACTCTTTCATGGCTATTCTTACATGTTACATGTCTATATGAATTTTTGTATTACTTTGATTCACTTCCTGGAGTATTTTGTTTGCATTTTATTTGGTATTATAGTGACTTTATATATTGAGTATATATCTTTATATATATAAAGTATTAAAATATATATAAATTTATATATTTCCAGTTTTTTAAGGAATCTCCACACTGTTCTCCATAGTGGCTGTACTAGTTTTCATTCCCACCAACAGTGTAACAGGGTTCCATTTTCCACACACCCTCTCCATCATTTATTGCTTGTAGACTTTTGGATAGCAGCAGCAATCCCACTCCTGGGCACACACACTGAGGAAACCAGATCTGAAAGAGACACGTGCACCCCAATGTTCATCGCAGCACTGTTTATAATAGCCAGGACATGGAAGCAACCTAGATGCCCATCAGCAGACAAATGGATAAGAAAGCTGTGGTACATATACACAACGCACTATTACTCAGCCATTAAAAAGAATACATTTGAATCAGTTCTAATGAGATGGATAAAACTGGAGCCCATTATACAGAGGGAAGTAAGCCAGAAAGATAAAGACCAATACAGTATACTAACGCATATATATGGAATTTAGAAAGATGGTAATGATAACCCTATACAAGACAGAAAAAGAAACACAAAAGTATAGAATAGACTTTTGGACTCTATGGGAGAAGACAAGGGTGGGATGATCTGAGAGAACAGCATCGAAACATGTATATTATCAAGGGTGAAACAGATCGCCAGTCCAGGTTGGATGCATGAGACAAGTGCTTGGGGCTGGTGCACTGGGATGACCCAGAGGGATGGGATGGGGAGGGAGGTAGAAGGGGGGTTCAGGATGGGGAACACATGTAAATCCATGGCTGATTCATGTCAATGTATGGCAAAAACCACTACAATATTGTAAAGTAATTAGCCTCCAACTAATAAAAATAATTGGGGAAAAAATAAATAAAATATATATAACTTTATATAAATACATCTTTATATATACATTTAAATATTTATCTTTATATATTAAAAATAATTGTCATCTTTTTAATGTGTTGCTGTTTTCGTTCAATTCTACCTTTGTGTCCTTCAAGTATATTCTAAAATTTTTCACATAAGATTTGCATATTTCTTAAAAAATTCTTAAATGTTTAACTTTTTGTGCCATTAAAAATTGATTGTTTTCCTACCAGTATGTCCTCTATTTTTTTTTTAAAGAAAGTCATTAATTTTATATTTTGTTGCTTAACTGAATTAAAACTAAGATCCATGTTTTCATTTCAAGTGTTTCCCATTTCTCAAAGAAATGTTTAATACCATCAACAGCCATCACATTACAATAGGGTATTCAATTAGGTGTGTAGTGCATGAAGAAATACTAAAGGAGAAATATTTTTAATAAAATGAAAATGTAATTTCCCAACAATGCATTATGTATATGTCTCTAAAATTGAGAGATATTTATTCTCCAGCATGGAGGCAGTGGCCAGAATTTCCAAGGCTCAGTTTGGAAACATGCTACGTCTGAGTATGAATGGAATGGGGTAGACAGTGGTGGTTCCACTGACAGTTTAATTAGTAACAAAGTTTCATGTGATACTCAGATAGTGACCACGACAGCTTCCTATATTTAGCATAATTTTGCATAGATATTTTTGATTTTTGTTTTATTTTTAAAGAAGTATCACTTTGAAAATCTGTTTTCCCCCCTTGACAAGGGTAGAAATATTGTATCCTTATCAGCACCTTAATTCATTTTCAAGTTCAATTTTAATTCCATATTGTTACACTTATTTGAAGTCGGCAGATTTAATTGCTCCTTTAGTTGCCCATGGAAGCATCATCAGATGGAGCAGTTTGAACCAGACTTTGTTTCCAAGCATCAGTCTGTAGAAATTGCTTTAAGGTCTGCAAAATTCTTTGCTTTTCTATCCAACAATGTTAGATAGAAAACTTGGGACCATCTGCTTGCCCACAAACAGTAAAGCCATTCTACTGACACTGGGTTGTGGTGAAGGAAAGTACAGTGTTTATTATAAAAGTGGCAATACAAGGAGAACAGGTGGCTCATCCTTGCTCTAAAACTTTCATCTCCTAGAAGGGTTTCAGCAAAGCATTTTAAAAGGCAAAGTGAGGGAGGTGTGTCACAGGGTATGTGATCAACTCCTACACGGTCCTCTGATTGGTTGACGGTGAGGTAACAAGACGGTGTCACAGGAGTCAACATTAACAATCCTTAGGTGCTAGAAGGTCAGTTCTACATGATCATGATCAAGTAGTTAATTTCTTCCATTTGATAGTGGCTTTAACATCTGAAAAACTCAGGGAAAATGCATTAGATACTATTATCTAGGTTCTTCAGAGAGAAGCTAGCTAGGTGGAGTGGTCTGTCCCAGAAAGGCCTCCATATGGTCATTGCAAGATTGGTATCTGAAAAAGCTGGCTTAAAACTCAACATTCAAAAACAAAGATCATGACATTCGGTCCCATTACTTCACAGCAACTAGATGGGGAAACAATGGAAACAGTGACAGACTTCATTTTCTTGGGCTCCAAAGTCACTGAAGATGATGACTGCAGCCATGAAATTAAAAGACACTTGCTCCTTGGAAGAAAAACTATGACCAACCTAGACAGCTTATTTTAAAAAAAGAGAGACATTACTTTGCCAACAAAGGTCCATCTCTTCAAAGCTATGGTTTTTCCAGTAGTCATGTGTGGATGTGAGAGTTGGACTATAAAGAAAACTGAGCACCAAAGAATTGATGCTTTTGAACTGTAGTGTTGGAGAAGACTCTTGAGAGTCCCTTGGCCTACAAGGAGATCCAACCAGTCCATCCTAAAGGAAATCAGTCCTGAATATTAATTGGAAGGACTGATGCTGAAGCTGAAACTCCAATACTTTGGCCACCTGATGTGAAGAACTGACTCACTGGAAAAGACCCTGATGCTGGGAAGGATAGAAGGCAGGAGGGGAAGGGGGTGATAGAGGATGAGATGGTTGGACAGCATAACTGACTCAATGGACATGAGTCTGAGCAAGTTCCAGGAGCTGTTAATGGACAAGGAGGCCTGGCGTGCTTCAGTCCATGGGGTCTCAAAGAGTCGGAAACAACTGAGCGACTGAATGAAGTGAACTGGTGTCCACCAATGATAGTGCTTCTATCCAATTGTGCCTATATGTTTTGAAAAATGATATATGCTTTAAGCCTCTTGACCAATACTGTAAAAATCATTTTTTTCCCTAAAATTTGGATAAGATTATCTATCAAATGATGATCATGGAGTCTGATATCTGAATGCCCTCTCTTCCACATAATTTTACAGACTGCAATAAAAATGCCTCCAAAAAAAGCACCAGTAGATGAGCACACTTACATCCAATTGCTTTACTCTTAGCTTCACTTTCATCAAGAGGCTTTTTAGCTCGTCTTCACTTTCTGCTGTAAGGATGGTGTCATCTGAATATCTGACGTTATTGATATTTCTCCCGGCAATCTTGATTCCAGCTTGTGCTTCTTCCAGCCCAGCGTTTCTCATGATGTACTCTGCATAGGAGTTAAATAAGCAGGGTGACAATATGCAGCCTTGACATACTCCTTTTCCTATTTGGAACCAGTCTGTTGTTCCATGTCCAATTCTAACTGTTGCTTCCTGACCTGCATACAAATTTCTCAAGAGTCAGGTCAGGTTGTCTGGTATTACCATCTCCTTCCACAGTGTATTGTGATCCACACAGTCAAAGGCTTTGGCATAGTCAATAAAACAGAAATAGATGTTTTTTAGGAACTCTGTTGCTTTTTCTATGATCCAGTGGATATTGGCAATTTGATCTCTGCTTCCTCTGCCTTTTCTAAATCCAGCTTGAACATCTGAAAGTTCTTGGTTCACATATTGCTGAAGCCTGGCTTGGAGAATTTTGACCATTACTGTACTAGCATGTGAGATGAAAGCAATTGTGTGGTAGTTTGAGCATTCTTTGAGATTGCCTTTCTTAGAAATTGGAATGACAATGGACCTTGTCCAGTCCTGTGGCCACTGCTGAGTTTTCCAAATTTGCTGGCATATTGAGTGCAGCACTTTCACAGCATCATCTTTCAGGATTTGAAATAGCTCAACTGGAATTCCATCACCTCCCATATCTTTGTTCATAGTGATGCTTTCTAAGGCCCACTTAACTTCACATTACAGGATGTCTGGCTCTAGGTGAGTGATCACACCATCGTGATTATCTGGGTCATGAAGATCTTTTTTGTACAGTTCTTCTGTGTATTCTTGCCACCTCTACTTCATATCTTCTGCTTCTGTTAGGTCCATACCATTTCTGTTCTTTATTGAGCCCATTTTTGCATGAAATGTTCCATTGGTATCTCTAATTTTCTTGAAGAGATCTCTAGTCCTTCTCATTATGTTGTTTTCCTCTATTTCTTTGCATTGATCGCTGAGGAAAGCTTTCTTACCTCTCCTGGCTGTTCTTTGGAACTCTGCATTCAAATGGGAACATCTTTTCCTTTTCTCCTTTGCTTTTTGCTTCTCTTCATTTCACAGCTATTTGTAAGTCCTCCTCAGACAGCCATTTTGCCTTTTTGCATTTCTTTTCCATGGGGATGATCTTGATCCCTGTCTCCTGTACAATGTCATGAACCTCCGTCCATAGTTCATCAGGCTCTCTGTCTATCAGATCTAGTCCCTTAAATCTATTTCTCACTTCCACTGTATAGTCATAAGGGATTTGATTTAGGTCATACCTGAATGGTCTAGTGGTTTTCCCTACTTTCTTCAGTTTAAGTCTGAATTTGGCACTAAGGAGCTCATTATCTGAGCCACTGTCAACTCCCGGTCTTGTTTTTGTTGACTGTATAGAGCTTCTCCTTCGTTGGCTGCAAAGAATATAATCAGTCTGATTTTGGTGTTGACCATCTGGTGATGTCCATGTGTAGAGTCATCTCTTGTGTTGTTGGAAGAGGGTGTTTGCTATGACCAGTGTGTTCTCTTGGCAAAACTCTATTAGCCTTTGCCCTGCTTCATTCCGTACTCCAAGGCCAAATTTGCCTGTTACTCCAGGTGTTTCTTGACTTCCTACTTTTGCATTCCAGTCCCCTCTAATGAAAAGAACATCTTTATTGGGTGTTAGTTCTAAAAGGTCTTGTAGGTCTTCATAGAACCGTTCAACTTCAGCTTCTTCAGCAATACTGGTTGGGGCATAGGCTTGGATTACCGTGATATTGAATGGTTTGCCTTAGAAACGAACAGAGATCATTCTGTCATTTTTGAGATTGCATCCAAGTACCTGCATTTCGGACTCTCTTGTTGAACATGATAGCCACTCCATTTCTTCTAAGGGATTCGTGCCCACAGTAGTAGATATAATGGTCATCTGAGTTAAATTCACCCATTCCAGTCCATTTTAGTTCGCTGATTCTTAGAATGTCGACATTCACTCTTGCTGTCTCCTGTTTGACCTCTTCCAATTTGCCTTGATTCATGGACAGAACATTCCAGGTTCCTGTACAATATTGCTCTTTACAGCATCGGACCTTGCTTCTATCACCAGTCCCATACACAACTGGGTATTGTTTTTGCTTTGGCTCCATCCCTTCATTCCTTCTGGAGTTATTTCTCCACTCATCTCCAGTAGTATATTGGGCACCTACTGACCTGGAGAGTTCCTCTTTCAGTATCCTATCATTTTGCCTTCTCATATTGTTCATGGGGTTTTCAAGGCAAGAATACTGAAGTGGTTTGCCATTCCCTTCTCCAGTGGACCACATTCTGTCAGACCTCTCCACCATGACCCGACCGTCTTGGGTGGCCCCACACGGCATGGCTTAGTTTCATTGAATTAGACACGACTGTGATCCTGTGATCAGATCGGCTAGTTTTCTGTGATTATGGTTTTAGTGTGCCTGCCCTCTGATGCCCTCTGGCAACACCTACCGTCTTACTTGGGTTTCTCTTCCTTGGACGTGGGGTATCTCTTCACGGCTGCTCCAGCAAAGCGCAGCCGCTGCTCCTTCCCTTGGACGAGGGGTATCCTCTCACAGCGGCTCCTCCTGACCTTGAACGTGGAATAGCTCCTCTTGGCCCTCCTGCGCCCGCGCAGCAGCAGCTCCTTGGCGGTGGGGTAGCTCCTCTCGGGCGGGGCGCCTGACCTCCGGGGTGGGGTAGTTTCTCTTGGCTGCCGCCCCTGACCTCGGGCGTGGGGAAGCTCCTCTTGGCCGCCGCTCCTGCGTTGTTGCAGCCTGGCGCTCTCTCGGTCGCTACCCCTGACCTTGGGCGAGGGGTAGCTCCTCACAGCCATGCTTCCGTGAGGTCCGTCGCAGCCGGAGAGCGCTTCCCTACTCAAGTATTAAAAGTACAGTTATTGCAAAAACTATTGACTGCCTAGAGATGACAGAAGATTATGTTCTCTGAATCCTCTTGTTTATATGAACAGACTCTAAGTACAAATGCTACAAGAACAGAAGAATTTATAACTTTCTTATGGGTTTTCTTTATAAAAGAAATACACACTAAATGTATAAAATTTTTAAAATGTAGAAGAGCGTAAAAATTTAATTCATCCATTCCTACTTCAATTTTTAACTGAATGCCTACCATGTGCCTCTAAGTTTGCTCAGTTTACTAGACCTACAACTTGGATGACTTCACCAGAAAATTTATACCTATTATTTTTAAGTGCACAAAGCTAAAATTTTAATCAAGACCATGTTGTAGCTAGTTCTGAGCCAGCCACAAAATACCAGCTCTAGAAGTCTTCTATGCTTTTGTGAGTAATAAAAGGAACTTGTTTCCATGGAAATGATTGTGTGAGTAGGGAGATTAATATGAAACAGGTAAACTATTAAATCAGATTGCAATAGCTAATATAAATACAATTTTTAAAAGATAAATAATTTTAATATTATTACCAACTTGCATAGCTTTTAAACATAAGGGACCATGTATTCTGGATTCAAGCATGCTGTGGTTTCAACCTGACTCTAGCCTACTCCTCCACATGGTAACTGCTAATACCAGTGATAAACACACTTGCCCTGGATATACAATCATCGTCTGATTATGGTACTTCTAACAATGTTCACACATCAAAGCAGGACTTATCTCAAAGTCATTTTGAATTCAATTAAATATTTGAGGAACTAAAAAAAAAATGCCGCCCTAAAAATAATCTACGCTTACTGAATTCCTTTCATCTAATGCCATATTCTGACAGAAAAGATACTCTTGCATGACTTCTTCTTGGATTTATGCCATCCTATTGGTTATGGCTCTGTCAACCTCTGTTTCCTATCTCCCATTTTTCATTCTATTAGCTGAAACATAATTTTGTCCAAGTATTACTAACTCATATATAAGATAAGCCAGATTTTCAAATAAGGCTCCCATTACATCTTTTAATAAGTGCATATTTTACACAAGGTGTTAGCGTGCAAAGCAAAGAATGAGGACAAGCATACATAAAATAATCATAACTTCCATTTTTATATCTGAAAACATGTTAAAATATGTTATAATAAATAATAATTTCTTTTGACATAACCAAAATATATGGTAGGTACGTCAGCTGTTGGATAATTCTCTTCTGCCCAATCTCATTTTGTTAATGATCAGGGACTACCATGAAAATACCTCAATTCTATAAAGGCTTATTGTGAGTTAAAATCAAAGAGCCTGGCAGATGAACTTTCCAGTCACTGATAGAAAAACACCAATGGAAAAGATACAAGTCCTGCTGATAGGATATCATCATCAGCACCATTATATGTAATAAGAATTTTATATAAACTGTCATTCTCTATTGTGTTTATACACCTTAAAAATTCAAACATGATTGAATCTATGACTGTGACTCTGAAGGAGTGTCTTTGATACTGTTTTAGAAATGTAGGTTAAAGACATTTTGGCATAGAAAACAAGAGAGTTAAAACTATAATTTATGATTATGAAGAATATGTTTAGTATACATAAAGCCTTACATATAAATATGTATTTTACATGTAAACATATATAATATAAAAATATTATCATATATATGTGTGTGCTTACATATATATGTAATGTTATTTTCTGTCTCACTTATTTTGTAATGCTATGATAATTTCAGGAGAAAATTTATATCTAATATTTTTAAGTGAATAAAATTAAAAGTCTAGTTAAAATCATGTTGTAGCAACTGCCAAGCCAGGCACAATACACTAGCTCTAAAAGTTTTCTACTCTGAAGACATACAGATGGCCAACAAACATGAAAAGATGCTTAACATCACTACTTATTAGAGAAAGGCAAATCAAACTACAATAAAGTATCACCTCACACCAGTCAGAATGGCCATTATCAAAAAATCTGCAAACAATAAATGCTGAAGAGGAGTGGAGAAAAGGGAATCCTCCTACACTGTTGGTGGGAATGTAAATTGGTACAGCCACTTTGGAGAATAGAATGGAGGTTTGTTTAAAAAAAAAAAAAAACTAAAAATAGAACTACCACATGACCCAGCAATCCCTCTCCTGGGCATAAACCTGAAGAAAACCATAATTCAATAAAATATATACACCCCAATGTTCATTGCATCACTATTTACAATAGCCAGGACATGGAAGCTATCTAAATGCCTATCAACAGAGGCATGGATAAAGATGTGCTACATTTATACAATGGAATATTACTCAATCATAAAAATGAATGAAATAGTGCCATTTGCAGAGACATGTATAGGCCTAGAGACTGTCATACAGAGTGAAGTCAGAAAGAGAAAAACAAATATCATATAATATTGCTTATATATGGAATCTAGAAAAATGGTGGGCTTCCCAGGTGGCATGAGTGATAAAGAACCTGTCTGTCACTATAGGAGACATAAGAGATGCAGGTTTGATCCCTGGGTGGGGAAGGTTCCCTGGAGTAGGGTATGGCAAACCACTTTGGTATTCTTGCCTGGAGAATCCCCGGGACAGAGGAGCCTGGCAGGGACGGTCCACAGGATCACAATGAGTTGGACACAACTGAAGTACTTAACAGCAGCAGCAGAAGTAGAAAAATGGTACAGATGAACTTACTTGCAAAGCAAAAGTGGAGACACATGTACAGAACTGATTTATTGATAGCAAGGGGGAAAGGGAGAATGAAATGAATTGGGAGATTGGGATTCACACATATACACTACTGCATATAAAATAGATAACTAATGAGGACCTACTATGTAGCACAGGGAACTCTACTAAGGTTCTCTGTGATGACCTAGATGGGAAGCAAATCTGAAAGAGACAGTGTATGTATACATATAACTGCTTCACTCTGTGGTACAAGAGAAACTAAAACAACATTGAAGAGCAACTGAGCTCTGATAAAGATTAATCAAAAAAATAAAATCTTTACTCAAACTCCAGGAGATAGTGAAGGACAGGGAAGACTAGCGTGCTACAGTCTTTGCAATCGCAGAGTAAGACATGACATAGTGATTGAACAACAACTTTGTTTGTTATCATGTGAAAACTGAACCTTTAATCCAAAGAGATAACTATGTCTTTAGCTTAAAATTAGAACTTATCAACAAGTATTACAATAGTTCAATTTTCTTTCTGTTTAGACATATTCCAAATTTACCATTGATGAAATTTAGTAATATCAGGTCTCTTTTTTTTTTAAACAAAATCAATTTTTATTTGCCATATCATGGATGTCAATGTACTAATGCCTGATGTTTTTGAGCATGCATATGATTGGTTGATAAACATCTCCATTTTCACCACTAGACTTAATGCCAAAACTGTCCTAAAAAATATTCAAATTAAACCAACAATAGGCTGAAAATCAAAAGGCCTGCTATGGTCTTGGTCTGAGGTGAATAAGTAATAACATTACCTTTACAGAATTGTTTACAAAAATGTTAGCATGGAACTTGCCATAGTAGTTAATAAAATGTGACATACAATATGTACTTTGCATGCAAAGCTTCCTTCTACCAATTAAAACCTTATTTGTAAGTGTCACTAAATGTTAATTTTAAATGATTTTAGGGTCTTGTACATTTTTATTGATGAATATGTCAAAAGGATGCAAGTTCTGAATAATTGTACAAACTTCACTGCATTACAAACAGAAGCTAATAGAGAACTTATAAAGCAAAGAGATTAGATGTCAGCTTTCCTCTGTCAGCAGTGAATCTCTGGTTTGAATATGTCTGATATCTATGCTTAGTGACCCATGCCACATCCTTTACTTTTTTTTTTTTTTTTTTTTTTTTTTTTTTTAAATTTTTATTAGTTGGAGGCTAATTACTTTACATCATTACAGTAGTTTTTGTTATACATTGATATGAATTAGCCATGGATTTACATGTATTCCCCATCCCAGTCCCCCCTCCCACCTCCCTCTCCACCCGATCCCTCTGGGTCTTCCCAGTGCACCAGGCCCGAGCATTGAAACATGTATATTATCTAGGGTGAAACGGATAACCATCCTTTACTTTTATTTGGTATGTTCAATGAATTATAGATTTTTCAAATTAAAAAAGTAATATGTAAGGAATAAACATTTCCTCTGTCACTGAAGAGATTTATGCTATTATTTTTTTTGTACTATATGTTTAGTTCTTTTTTTTTTTTTTTTTCTTGGTGATACTCTGTGGCATGTGGGATCTTAGCTTCCCAATCAGGGATCAAACCTTGTTCAGTCACTCAGCAGTATTCGACGCTTTGTGACCCCATGGGCTGCAGCAAGCCAGGCTTTCCTGTCCTTCACCATCTCCCAGAGATTGCTCAGACTCAGGTTCATTGAGTCAGTGATGCCATCCAACCATCTCTCCTCTGAAATCCCCTTCTCACTCTGCCTTCAATCTTTCCCAGCATCAGGGTCTTTTCTAATGAGTCAGCTGTTCCCATCAGGTGGCCAATGTATTGGAGCTTCAGCTTCAGCATCAGTCATTCTAATGAATATTCAGGACTGATTTCTTTTAGGATTGACTGATTTGATTTCCTTGCAATCCAAGGGACTCTCAAAAGTCTTCTCCAACACCCCAGTTCAAAAGCATTAATTCTTTGGCATTCAACCTTCCTTATGGTCCAACTCTCACATCCATATATGACTACTGGAAAAACCATAGCTTTGAATAGATGGATCTTTGTTGGCAAAGCAATGTCCCTGCTTTTTAATAGCTGTCTAGGTTTGTCACAGCTTTTCTTCCAAGGAACAAGTGACTTTTAATTTCATGGCTGATCACCATCTGCAGTGATTTTGGAACCCAGGAAAATAGTCTCTCACTGTTTCCAATGTTTCCCTATCTATTTGCCATGATGTGATGGGACCAGATGCCATGATCTTTGGTTTTTGAATACTGAGTTTTAAACCAGTTTTTTCACTCTTCTCTTTCACATTATCAAGAGGCTCTTTGGTTCCTCTTTGCTTTCTGCCATAAGGGTGGTGTCATTTGCATATCTGAGCTTACTGATATTTCTCCCAGCAATCTTGGTTTCCACTTGTGCTTCATCCAGCCTGGCATTTCACATTAGAAGGGAATAGTCTTAAACACTAGATCACCAAGGAAATCCCTTGTTCTTAATCAGTTCAGTTCAGTCACTCAGTCATGTCCAACTCTTTGTGACACCATGGACTGAAGCATGCCAGGCTTTCCTGTCCATTGCCAACTCCCAAAGCTTTCTCAAACTCATGTCCATTCAATTGGTGATGCCATCCAAACATCTTGACTTCTGTCATCCCTTTCTCCTCCTGCCCTCCATCTTTCCCAGAATCAGGGTCTGTTGCAATGAGTCAGTTCTTCCCATCAGGTGGCCAAAGTATTGGAGCTTCAGCTTTAGCATCAGTCCTTCCAATGAATATTCAGGATTGACTTCCTATAGGATTGACTGGTTGAATCTCCTTGCAGTCCAAGGGACTCTCAAGAGTCTTCTCCAACACCACAGTTCAAAAGAGACTCTCAAGAGTCTTCTCCAACACCACAGTTCAAAAGCATCAATTCTTTGGCTTTCTATCTGGTCCAACTCTCACATCCTTACGTGGCTACTGGAAAAATCATAGCTTTGACTAGACGGACATTTGTAGGCAATTTCATGTCTCTGCTTTTAAATAACTCTCTAAGTTTATCATAGCTTTTCTTCCAAGGAGCAAGCACCTTTTAATTTCATGGCTACAGTCACCATCTGAGGTGATTTTGGAGCCTCAAAAAATAAAGTCTCTCACTGTTTCCATTGTTTCTCCTCTTTTGCCATGAAGCGATGGGACCGGATGCCATGACCTTAGTTTTTTTAATGTTGAGTATTAAGCCAACTTTTTCACTCTCCTCTTTCACTTTCCTTTCACTTTCTTCAGTTCCTCTTCACTTTCTGCCATAAGAGTGGTGTTGCCTGCATATCTGAGGTTATTGATATTTCTCGCAGCAATCTTGATTCCAGCTTGTGCTTCATCCTGCCCAGCGTTTCTCATAATGTACTCTGTGTAGAAGTTAAATAAGCAGGATGACAATATACAGCCTTGACATACTACTTCTCAATTTGGAACCAGTCCATTGATCCATGTCCCATTTAAACTGCTGCTTCTTGACCTGCATACAGATTTCTCAAGAGGCAGGTCACGTGGGCTGGTATTCCCATCTCTTTCAGAATTTTCCACAGTTTGTTTTGACCCACACAGTCAAAGGTTTTGGCAGAGTCAATAAAGCAGAAATAGATGTTTTTCTGGAACTCTCTTGCTTTTTCTATGATCCAACGGATGTTGGCAATTTGGGCTCTGGTTCCTCTGCCTTTTCTAAAACCAGCTTGAACATCTGGAAGTTTTCATTTCACGTACTGTTGAAGACTGGCTTGGAGAATTTTGAGCATTACTTTACTAGCATGTGAGATGAGTGTAATTGTGCAGTATTTTGAACATTCTTTGGTATTGCTTGTCTTTGGATTGGACTGAAAACTGACCTTTTCCAGTGCTGTGGCCACTACTGAGTTTTCCAAATTTGCTGGCATATTGAGTGCAGCACTTTCACAGCGTCATCTTTCAGGATTTGAAATAGCTCAACTGGAATTCCATCACCTCCACTAGCTTTGTTCGTAGTGATGCTTCCTAAGTCCCACTTGACTTCACATTCCAGGATGTGTGCTCTAGGTGAGTGATCACACCATCATGATTATCTAGGTCATGAAGATCTTTTTTGTACAATTATCCTGTGTATTCTTGGCACCTCTTCTTAATATCTTCTGCTTTTGTTAGATCCATACCATTTCTGCCCTTTTTTTGGTGCCCATTTTTTCATGATATGTTCCCTTGGTATCTAATTTTCTTGAAGAGGTCTCTAGTCCTTCCCATTCTATTGTTTTTATTTATATTTTGCATTGATCACTGAGGAAGGCTTTCTTATCTCTCCTTGCTATTCTTTGGAACTCTACATTCAGATGGGTTTATCTTTCCGTTTCTCCTAGTTTTTGTTATTTGCTTGCTTTCTTGCTTTTAGGAAAATGAGAACTATAAAATCTTTCTGCACTCCACTGTCATTACCTAGAATTTTTCTGCATAAGAAAATAAATATAAATAATCATTCTATTATGATAGATAGGTTTATTTTTATTTCTTTATTGAATTTTTAATTTTCTTAATCAATTTTAATCTATATTGAGGTAACATTGGCTTATCACATTACATGTTTCAATTTTCCAACATTATATTTCTAACTCTATATACCCTATGACATGCATGCATTCAGGCCAGGCCTCTTCAGTAGTGTCTTTGTGACTCTATGGATTATAGTCCCCTGGGGTCCTCTGTCCATGAGATTCTCTAGGCTTGAATACTGGAGTGGTTTGCCATGCCCTCCTCTAGGGAAACTTCCTGAAGCAGGGATCAAACCTACATCTCTTATGTCTCCTGCATTTGCAGGCAGTTTCTTTACCACTAGCATCACCTGGGAAGCCCTCCCTACAACATGATCACCACCAAAATTCTAGTTTCCATCCATTATCATACAGTTTACATCCTTTACACATTTTACCCTACTACCAGTCACTTCTTTGACATCCATGGCTCTGTTCTCTGTATCTATGTCTTTGGTTTGGTTTATTCATTTATTTTGTCTGTATTATATTTCACATATGAATGAAATCATATAATTTTTGTCTTTCTCTGTCTGATTTAATTCACAGCATAATACCCTTATGATTCATCCATGTTGTCGCAAATGACAAGATTTCACTTTTTTAATGTGGGATATGTATATGTGTGTGTATATATATACACTACAGTTCACATCTCTTTTATCTATTTGTCTATAGATGGATGCTTAGGTTATTTTCTTATCTTGGCTATTATAAATAATGCAGTGATGTACAGAGGAGTGCATATATCTTTCCAAATTAGTGTTTTTCTATTCTTGAGAAAAATAGCCAGAAGTGGGATAGCTGGATAATATGGTAGTTCTTATTTTGTTAAGGAATTTCCATTTAAATTTTTTTAAAAAATTTATTGACATATAGTTGATTTGCAATGTTGTATTAGTTTCAGGAGTACAGCAAAGTTAATCAGTTACACTTATACATATAGTCATTCAGTTTTGTATTTTTATCCCATGTAGGTTATTACAGAGTGTTGTGTAGAGCTCTCACTCCAAAGCAGTAGATCCTCATCAGATATCTACTTTACATACAGCAGTGTGTGAATGTCAATCCCAGTCTCCCAATTTATCCCTCTCTCCCTTTCCTTCTGATAGCCATGTTTGTTTTCTACATTCTATTTGGTTTTCTATAAAGGCTGAACCAGTTTATGTTTCTTCTAATAATGTATGAAAGTTATCTCTTCTCCACATCCTTACCAACTTTTGTTATATCTTGCCTTTTTGATGATAGCCATTATAACAGGTGTGGGGTGATAATCACAATGTGGTTTTGATTTGCATTTTCCTAATAATTAGTGATGTTGAACATCTTTTCATGTAACTGCTGGCCATCTGTATATCTTATTTGGAAAAATATCTATTCACTCTTCTATCCATTTTTAAATTGAGGTGTTTTTTCTTGTTGTTGAATTGTATGAGTTCTTAATATATTTTGGATATTAATAACTTATCAGATAAATCATTTGAAAATATCTTCTCCCATTTGGTTAAGTTGTACTTTTGTTTTATTGATGATTTCCTTTGCTATGCAGAAGGTTTTTAGTTTAATGTAGTTCCATTTATTTAGTTTTGCTTTTGTTTACCTTTTCTGAGGATTCCTATCTAAAAAGACATTACTAAGACTGATGTTAAAGAGTGTAATGCCTCTGCTTTCTTTTAGGTGTATTATGGTTTCCGGTCTTACATTCAAATCTTTAATCCATTTTGTTCTTTTTTATATGATATGAGTTAATGCTCTAGTTTTATTTTTTTGCATGGGACTGTCCAGTTTTCCAAACACCATTTGTTGAAGAGAATATCCACTCTCCGTTATGTATTCTTTGCTTTTTTGTCATATATTAATTGTCCATATAAATGTGGGTTTATTTCTGAGCTCTCAGTTCTGTTTCATTGATCTATGTCTATGTTTTTCTTCCATTACTATGCTGTTCTCTTTACTATGAATTTGTAATATAGTTTGAAATCAGGGAACATAACACCTCCAACTTTCTTTATTTTTCTCAGGATTGCTTTGGCCATCCAAGGTCTTTTGTGTTTCCATATAAATTTTAGAATTTTTTTGTTCTATTTCTAAATAAAATATCATTGGGATTTTGATAGGAAGTATATTGAATGTGTAGATTTCTTTAGGAAATATGGACATTTTAACAATGTTAATTATTTCAATCAGTGAACATAGAATATATTTCCTTTTGCATCTTTTTCAATTTTTTCCAACAGTATATTATAGCTTTCAGTATACAGGTCTTTTGTCTCCTTGGTTAAATTTATTCCTAGGTATTTTTCTCTTTTTTGTGTGATGGTGAATGAGATTGTGTTTATAATTTGTTTATCTGTTAGCTTATCATTAGCGTATAGAAAATGCAGCACATTTTGCTGTTGATTGCATATCCTGAAACTTTATTTTTATTTTTAATAGTTTTTGGTGGAATCTTTAGTGTTTTATATATATAAAATTATGTCATCTGCAAATAATGCCAATTTTGCTTCTTCCTTTCAAATTGATTTCCTTTTCTTTCTTTCTTTTTTTTTTTTTCTTGCCTAATTACTTTGGCTCTAACATCAAATGCTTTTAAATAAAAGTGGCAAGAGTGCACATTTTTGTGTTGTTCCTGATTTGAGAAGGGTAGCTTTCAGTTTTTCACCACTGAGTATGATGTTAGCTGTGCATTTGTCATGCATGCACTAATTGTGACTCTTCACAACTCAATGGGCTGTAGCCCACCAGGTTTTTCTGTCCATGGGATTCTCTAGTCAAGAATACTAGAGTGGGTAGATATTCCCTTTTCCAGGGGTTCTTCCCAACCCAGGAATCAAACTTTTATGTTGCAGGCAGATTCTTTACCATCTGAGCCGCCAGGGGACCCCACATTTGTCGTATATGGCTTTTATTATGTTGAGATATGTTCCTTCTTACTCATTTTTATTCACAAATAGGTATTAAATCTTGTCAAATATTTTGTCTACATCTATTGCGATAGTCGTATAATTTTTATCCATCATTTGGTTAATGTAGTGTACCATGTTGTTTGATTTGTAGGTGTTCAACCATCCTTGTATCTCTGGAACAAATTCTACTTGATCATAGTGTATGATCCTTTTAATGTGTTATTTTATTTGGTTTGCTAATGTTTATTGATGACTTTTATATTTCTGTTCATCAGGGATATTGGCTTATAATTTTCTTTTGTGTGCATGTGATTTGTCAAGTTGTCAGGTTTTCGTAACAGGGTAATGCTAGCCTCAAAATAAAAGTTTAAAAGTATTCCCTCCTCTTCGATTTTTTGAAGAAGTTTGAGAAGGATAGGTATTAAATCTTCTTTGAATGTTTGGTAGACTTTACCTGTGAAGTCATATGTTCCTGACTTTTGTTTTTTGAGAGCTTTTCAATTACTGCTTTAATGTCTCTACTAGTGATCGGTCTATTATGATTTTCTGTTTCTTCAAACTTGGAAAGTTGTAAGATTCTAAGGATTTGTCCATTTTGTCTCTCAAGTTTGTTGACATTTGGCTGCTTATAACGTTCTCTTATAATCCTTAGTATGACTGTGATATCTGTTATTTATCCTTTTTCATTTGTGATTTTATTTATAAAAGCCTTCTTTGTTTTATCCTTAGTCTAGCTAGAAGTGTGTTGATTTTGCTTTAGATAGGTTTGTATTTAAATATGTCCCCAACACTAGTGAAAAGTTTATCTCTAATTCTACAAAAGTAGCTCTTTTAATGTATCTTTTAGTATGTGTGGCTGTATCTGCCATAATGATTAATTATGAAAATTATTATTTTTATTTTAGAATATTTTCACCCATAGATATTATATGATGTACTATTAAGTATTTGATATAAAGTGTTTTTAAGCTCAAGTAATGAATTATAAATATTTTAAATTCTTAACAAACCAGATTTTGACTATCTAGAAGTATATTGCTTTTCTAAGCCCTGAAAGACTCCAAGTGTTTTATAAAGCTTCCAACCCCCAAAATTTACTTAAATATCATCTGTTCTCCACTCTAATTTCTTTTCATATCAAAACTAGAATGCTGTTTTACAAATCAGATATGATTATGTCACCACTCCATCCTACATAAATGATTCAACGACTTTGATAACTCTAATGACACAGGCTGAGAGTCTTAACATACACATCATGATCTGTTTATATCCACCTCATTTCACACAGTCCTTCATATTCTAGCTACATTGATCTTTCTTTTCAAGAATTGCTACAGTTCTTTCTGACTCAGGTAATTAATGGCACTATTCTTTCTGTCTTATTTTGATATTAAGCATCCCCTCCTCTGTCCACAAGCCCCTCTTCCATTCATCACCGATCAAACATCTTTCACTCAGCCTTCAGATCTTAAATGTTACTTCCTAAAAAAGCCCTGGGTTTTCCTAATGGCTCAGTGGCAAAGAATCCGCCTGCCAGTGCAGGAGATGTGGGCTCAATCCCTGGGTTGGGAAGATCCCCTGGAGAAGGAAATGGCAACTCAGAAGATTTTCTTTCCATCTTCTCATTTTTACTCAACTAACTCGTCTTTGTCAAGATACTTTTTTCCACTCAAAGCTACATTGCTATGCTGTTTAATGAAGATAAGATGAAATGCTTTGATTCAGAAGAAGAACATTCACAGACTTTTGTATAAAAGAGGAGGAAAAAAAAAAGAAATGGCTATTTCATCACCCCATGCTGCGGCATTAATTTGCATATGTTCCCAGTTAAATATTTCAACCTGTATATATGGTATAAGTATTTGTGCAATAGGCTTATAGTTCTCAAATCAAAATAGTTGCTATCTTGTGAAACCTGGGCCCTGCTCAGCCTAAGCTAACTTTGCTTGTTGATGAAAATCACCATGACTATGGTAATAATACTATACTACTATAATACCATATAATGCCATACTTCTATAGCACTACTACAATAGTTGTAGTTGCTGCCTACACTATTAAATTGAGATTTTCTAAGCACAGCGAAAGGTAGCCATTCCAAATTAGATTGAACTGCTTAGGAAAGTAAGCATTTAATTGAGGTTTTCTTTCTCATTGAAACTATAAATTAAAAGAGCACCAAAAATGTGTAACTTCAAAAGATATCACAAAGCTGTCAGAAATATTTTATATCAAAAGACATATGCAGTGATTTTTCCATTTGCAGGTATCACTGCAGTACTTTTTTCCAAATAGTAAAAGGATCTTGAATCTGTTGTTATTCTCCAAAACACCCATTTTCTCTATGATATAATGACAATTATTTCTTAACACTGGTGGACATAGTTTAGATGATCATACTTTAATAAGGTTCCTTTCCCTTGATACCACCTATTTTCACTAATGTCCTCAACATGTGAAACTTATAGAGTTTTCACCAAATTCTCATCCATTAGTGATACATTATAAGATTTATGTGCAAAAATGCCGTTAATATTAATGAGATTAACTTTCATAAATCTGATGCTATTGCTGATAGAGTAGATTCTAGTAACAGTAAAATTCTGTGCATTAATTAGAGAACAAATAGGGTTACTTTATCAAGTATATAAAAATGTTAAAAGCTACATAATTAATATGTGAGCAATTAGTCAAAGTTATGATAATTCTAATAATTATGATAATAAGGAATTTTAAACAGTTACCATTTCATTCTGATGACTTTTTCTTTTAAGCCAACTGCTATGAGCAATATGTATGAACAATACCCAACAAGATGGCTTGTCTGGATGTTGTGTGGAAGACTGGTTATTGCTAAAACATCTTTATTTGCATGTTATTGGTCTGAATGGAATGCACATACTACTGTATCAATTCATGCCAGCTATTTCATATTCATATGAAATCTTCTTCAGCTACTCAGCACCCTCAATTCTGAATTTAGATAAATTATTTGATACTGACTTTTCCCCCTTTGTACAAATCTAATGATTTTCTCAGAAAAGCAATAGATGTGGAAATGGCCACATCAGTTGTCACTCATTTTCATTTATTTGGGCTTCCTCTGTGGCTCGGGCAGTAAGAATCTGCCTGCAATGCAGGAGATCCAGGTTTGATCCCTAAAGTCAGGAAGTACCTGGAGAAGAGCAAAGCAACCCACTCCAGTATTCTTACCTAGAGAATCTCATGGACATAGGAGCCTGGTGGGTACAAACCACAGAGTTGCAGAGACTCGGACATGACTGAGTGACTTCATGTTTTCAAGTCTTTTCATTTATTTATTATAATTTCAATAAACATTTATTATTTACTAGTAAATTCTAGAGATATAAAGAAACTTATCTCTTCCCTAAAGGAATCATGGTCTACCAATAAACTTAAATGTGCAAAATAGAAATGCAAATATATAGTGGTGATTATGCATAATGAATTATGGAAGCTCAGAGAGGAGGAACTCATTGAACTTTTGGTGTAGATGATATAGATGATCTGGAGAGGGTAGGAAAGCTGAAAAAGGAATCCTCTATATTCTTGTATTCTAATTAGCTTGTACTCCAGGATCAATAAGGACTTCAATATCCAAGTTTGGGATTTAATCAGGTAAAAACCCATAATTTTAGTTTTTTCTTTTAACTGTATCACGCAATATTTTCCTTATTAATTTTTTGTATAGACAAGAGAGGTTGGGCAGATTGAAAACAACAGAGGGTCTCCCTGGGCCTGCTAGACAATGGATCTGCTGATCAGATTGAGCTCATTGTCTCAGCCTTCAAACTTACCTTCATGCTGTTAGGATAAGCCCCATTCAAATCCCCACCTCTTGCCTCTTGCCTCTTGCAATTAGTCTTCTGATAAATGAATCTCCAAGTGTGATGCCTCTGTCTAAAACCTCCTTCTCACTCCTCACAGCAAACCTCAGTAAATTGCAAGGCCCACCAGATCTTCAAATTCCATACCCTGCCAGTACTTTCAGTCTTCATTACCCTCTGGTTCCAACTAGCCTGTTGCATTACATCAAACAGAATCCCTTGCAATTACCTGACCTTTCCCTTCTTTTTCATGCAGATGCCTATGCAATAAAAGCTGCTTTCTCTAGCTTAGTCTTTGTTTTCCTTATAAAAGTTCATTCTGCCTTCTAAAATCAAAGGCCACTGTATTAGTTTTCATTGCTGATGTAACAAATTGCCACAAACCCAGGGGCAAATTTATCATCTTCCAGTTCTGGAGGTCAGGAATCTGAAATAGGTTCTATGGGGCTAAAAGTAAGGTTTCAGGAGGACTGTATTCCATCTGGAGTCTCTAGAAGACAATATGGCCCTTTGCTTTGTCCATTTTCCCAGACCACTTGTATTCCTTGATACATGAGCCTTCCTCCACCTTCAAAGCAAGAAGTATAGCATCTTCAAATTGGGCCCACTAGGATAAACCAGAATAGTCTTCCCATCACTGTGTCTTTAACTTAACCACATTTTCACAGTCCCTTTTGCCAAGTAAGGTAATATATTCACAAGTTTGCAAGACTAAAATATAGATATCTTAGGTTATTACTTTATCTACCCTAGTCTCCTTCTCTGTAAGAGGCATATCTTCCCCATCCCCTCACCCAGGGTATATTTTTCCCATAACATATTTATTAGTCAGCTCAGGCTACCATAACAAAATACTGGGTGGCTTAAAAAATAGAAACTTATTTTTCACAGTTTTGGGTGCTAGAAGTCCAAAATAAGGGTGCTAGTGTTGTCAGATTCTAGTGAGAGCTCTCTTCTAGGTTTTCACCTTCTTGTTGGGTAACACATGATGAAGAGTGACCTCCAGTGTCACTTCCACTCCTATAAGTGTACGAGTTCTACCAGATCAGTGCTCCACCCCTATGATCTTATTTAACCTTAATCATGTCCTTAAAGACTCTCCAATAAATCACATGGGGGACTAGGACTCTCAGAATCATGTACATATGAGTCATTCCTCTATTATAATTTATCTTTCTCACATCCTCCTTAGTTAGACTTGGAGATAATTAAAGTGCATGTCTTTTCAATACTGTAAGACCAGTGCTTCAAAAATAACAACTATTTGTTTAACCAAAAACGTTTGATTTAAGGTAGAAAAATCATCTCAGCACTCCTTTGAGAAGATCAATTTAACTACATGTGAAATTAACTGTAACAGGAGAAATTCCCAACAGAGACCATTGTTGTTGTTTTTGTTTTGTTCAGTCACTAAATTGTATCCAACTCTTTTCTACCCCATGGACTGCAGCACACCAGGCTCCTCTGTCCTCCACCATCTCCCAGAGTTTGCTCGAATTCATGAGCAAAACTGAGTCGGTGATACTATCTAACCACCTCATCCTCGGCCACCCCTTCTCTTTTTGCCTTCAATCTTTCCCAGTATCACGGTCTTTTCCAATGAATCGGCTCTTTGCATCACATAGCCAAAGTATTGGAGCTTCAGCTTCAACAACAGTACTTCCGATGAATATTCAGTGTTGATTTCCTCTAGGATTGACTTGTTTGACTCCTTGCTGTCCAAGGAACTCTCAAGAGTCTTCTCCAGCACCACAGTTTGAAAGCATCAATTCTTCAGCACTCAGCCTTGTTTATGGTCCAACTCTCACATCTATGCATGACTAATGGAAAAAAACATAACTTTGACTACACAGACCTTTGTAGGCAAAGTGATGTCTCTGCATTCTAATACACTGTCTAGGTTCTTCATAGCTTTCCTTCCAAAGAACATCTTTTAATTTCATGGCTGCAGTCACTGTCTGCAGTGATTTTGGAGCCCAATAAAATAAAATCTGTCACTGCTTAGACTTTTTCCCCTCATATTTGCCATGAAGTGACAGGAGTGGATGCCATGATCATAGTTTAGGGAAAGGCTTAGGGGTAGGCTATGGTCTGTGACAGACATGATAGTGAGAAGACCGCCAGTGGTACATATACTTAATTAAAATTTATCCATGACCATTGCTCTCAGTTATCTTTGCTATTTCTACAAATCTCTTCCATTTGGCAAGATAACATTGACAAAATAAAAGTGAACACTGCCATGAAAAAGCAAAAGAAAAAGTCTTAAGACCCAGAATGAGTAATATTTTAACTTACCTTCCAGATCATGGTGATTGCATTTATCAGAAATCAGTTGGAATTACAAACCTGTACACATTAATCTCAATTATGTTTTCTCCTCTAAATTCGCTTTAGAACTGAGAAATTAAGCATCACAGATATAAGTGCTTTAATAAACAACTATTTAATGAACAATGTCAAGAATATACTGAAGTGTTTCTACTTGATTTTACTAACTAATGTGTAAATGGAAATGAGATTATAGCCTTGAATTAATGTTGAAAGTGAGTAATGCTTCTTATTTATATCTGAAGTAGTTACAAGATGTTTTATATTTCATTATGTTATTTCAGTGGACTACATTTGAGTCAGAATCAGAAATGAGATTTTTGCGAATTCTTGTTTTATTCAGAACCAGGACTAGAAATAGTCATATGATTAGAGAGATTTTCTATGAGAGACTTTTATTAGAATGCTGTATTCATCTTTGTTATATTTGAGAAGAGTAAAGCTGTAAATTGCTTATTCTCCCAGCTCATTATCCATGACCGTATTTCATACAGGATAAAGTTCATGCCAATGTAAATACTGAGACAACATTCTTTATACAATACTTGTAAGAATTGGCAAGTTAATATATGCAAAAATACTCTATTTTCATAATAATATGAATGAAATATGATTGTCCTCATAGGGCTTCCCTTGTGGCTCAGCTGGTAAAGAATCCACCTGCAATGTGGGAGACTAAATGGGTTTTTTGGTTGTTTTGTGGAACAGAAATTCACTCAAAGGGAAAAACAGGCTTATTTTAACACTTGAACAGAACTTCATAAAACACAGTAGGAAATTTGCCTCAACTTTATGAAAATGTAAAACAGGATCTTGTCTGATTTGTCATTACCTGTAACTCTTAAAATGATACCTTTTGAGAGAATATCATTTACTCTGCAGAGATTAGAGATGGATCGATGCTCAGGTTAATCACATAGGAAAAGCACCAAAGTTTGCAAAAATGACTTCTTAGACCCAAATCTGCTGTAGAGACCAGACTGTGGGAGGTGGGAGTCCCCAGGTTTAGGTCAGTAGGGAGGAAATATCGCTTAGTTATTGTTTACATAAGACTGGCCAGATACTTGAAAACCCAATGAAGAGTGTTTGGACTATTTCAAAGTTTGGACTATTTCATTAGTTCTATAAAGTACATACCCGTGGTTACTTATTAACTACATTATATCTCTTTTCAGAAGCTACTCTGAATTAGATGTGGGATAGTTTCAGATAATCTTTTTAATGGACTTACATTTTCCTTATTTTTCATCTTTATCAGTTTGTTTCCATTGTTGTAAGATTTTTCTCAACTTCACTTTCAACATTTCTATTTTTTTGAATAAATACCCACTATCACCATCTTTTGTTTTTTTTTTTTAATTTCCAAGACTTCTTTCTTGTTTTATGACCATTATCTTATGGCCTTCAGTTCTTATTTAACGAATACAATATCATCTTTCGTTCCTCTGAAAATAATAAATTCCTTCTTGTCTAAATTTACTTCTGGTCTTTATAATGTCTCTGCCTCTGTTTCCTCAGAGTCTGCTTCTATGATTATATGTTTTGATTTCTTTCTGCCAGTTTAGGTACTTTTCTCAAATATCTGTCATTCTTTGGCACTCACAAGGATATTGTAATCTCTGTAGGTGGGAGTGGCTTGAAAAGAAAAGACTTTATTGTAAGACCCCCAGTTAGGATTTCTGTACATTTTTTTTTTTTTCCTGCTTGTTCTGTCAGGTTTTCTGAGATGAATTTCTCAATCTCTTACTTTGGAGTACAAGTCTAGCACAAATGCACCCACCTGAGGGAGTGTAGAGAAAAAAATATATATATCAGGTAGATTTTCACTTAAACCTTCTGCTTGCAGTACATAATTCCCTCCCTTCTTCCTGGTATCCTTTGGAGCAGGACTTGGTTCAGAGAATCCAGTAACATCCCTAAAATAGTGTGGAAAGGTATCTATTAGTCCAACTCCTCTTCATAAGAACTTAGCCACCTGTTATTTTCAGCTCTTTATATCCAATTTCTGAGAAATTTAGGAGAGCTTTAGTTTAGATCACTTCAACTCTAATTGACTCCTTTCTCTGTAGATTTAGAGTTTAATAGATCCCAGCATTCTGTCAGATATTAGATTTCCATCTACTTTCAATTTTCCAAAATTTTGTTGTCATATCTAATCTTCTCTATTTGCTGTTAGCTCTTCTCTCTCCTTCATGTCCTCGTATATTTAATCCTTTTGTGTTTACCTTAATTTTAGTGTGCTCTCTGGGGATGAGCTAAAAGTGTGCATGTTGGCATATGCATATGCATTTTGGCCACTTGTATGTATTCCTTGGAGAAATGTCTATTTAGGTCTTCTGCCCATTTTGGTTGGGTTATTTGTCTTTTTAGCTGTATGTATATTTTGAACATTAATCCCAAGTAGCATCACTTGAAAATATTTTCTCCTAGTCTCTAAGTTATCATTTCATCTTGTATGTGGTTTTCTTTGCTGTACAAAAGCTTGTTAAGTTTAGATACCCCCCCCCTTGCTTTTTTTTGTTGTTGTTTGTTTGTTTGTTTTTTGCTTTTATTTCTATTTCCTTAGGAGAGTCAGCAAACTGATTTTATTGGCTGAGGATAATAGAAGCCTAGAATCACTATGAGACCATAATATTAAACCATATTATTATCACTACCCCATGTAAAATCTTGTTTGTGTTTAAATAATTTGTATCTATAAAATATCATTTGTATGATCAATGTGTGAGTCATTTTTAAAAATCATGTATTAATTCAAATCACCTAGTGTTTTAGAATGGACATATTGAAATGTTTTTAAAAATTTATTGAACTATAGTTTATTTACAGTGCTATAGGAGTTTCAGGGATATAGCACAGTGATTTAATCTTTTATAGATTATATTCCATTTAAAGTTACTTCAAAATAATGGATATATTTTTCTATGCACAACATATCCTTGTTGCTTATCTGTTTTATACAGTATAGTTCACGTCTTTTAATCCCCTACCCCTATCTTGTCCCTACCTCCTTTCCTTTTCCTACTGGTAATAACTAGTGTGTTCTTTGTATCTGTGAGGGAGCTATTATAGTTTCAAGCAACACTGAACACATTATATTATTAGTCTGTTAAATAGATCATCATGAATTCTTTGGAAATTATTGATTTATCAAAGGCAACATCCTAATGGATTCTATTTATAATATTCTTCTTTGGATATATTTGCTGCACATTTCTGACAATCAACTAATTAAAGAAATGTCTTTCACATTTATACCAGGAAAATAAACTGTTATTATGTTTAGTTTACCAGTAAACAATATCTAGTATAGTTGTATGTTTTATCTTTCTTCAATGCAGATGTAAAGGCATAAAAATAAAATGATCATTAGCATTGTTCAGGTTTAAATATGTATCCCAGATCTTTTCTGCATTGTTCTATAGTGTGAGGAAGATTGTGGTTTCATAGATACTTTCTGTAATTGTGTTACAAGAAAATTTTGAGTAGAAATCTTAGAGCAATTTATTCAACAAATGGTTAGTAGACCTCTTCTAAGAGTTGGTCCTCGGGCTCAATGCAGGGCATTTATTTTAATAGTAGTTTTTATTTTCTTTAAACTTTATTAATGATTCACTTTCCAAATGGTAATATTAAAACACACACACCAAATTAACATAAATTGGTTTTAATGTTTATAGACCTAAGTCTCTTTTCTAAGAAGATTCAGGAGAGAGGACTGCAATGACCTTTAAATGTTAAGGAGTGCTAATTATACCTAGACATTACATATTATATTTTAATATATTTAAATATTATAACTAAATATGAATCTAAATAAGTAACAATTTTATTTAATTCCCGGCATATGTACCAGAGCATGGGAGATATGAAGGTGTAAGACATGGTATAGTCACTTAAAAGTGATAAAGCACAGAAATATCTTTTTTTCTCTAAGAAATGGGTACTGTGTGCATGTTTGTGTGTGTGAAATATGAGGGAGAAAAGTGTATATTTGTTGTATAGATAAATTTTATTGTTTTGACCTCACAATACATACATGCTCAAATTATATTTAGCTTTCTCAAGTTACTTCCATGTCAAAAATCCTACTAGTTTATTTTCTGTGATTTCTTAATAGCTAGATCAATGGTAAAGTATTTACTCCTCCCTTAATAAGCTAGATAGTAAACAAAAATGCAAAACCTTCTCATGTAAATTCTCATCATTTTTTAAGTCAATAGGAAATTTGATTTTCAGTTTTGTGTGAAAATCTAGATAATAATAATTGTGTAGGTAGACAGTGTCACCAGCTTAGACGCTCACAAGAGAATGCATTATTTGATTTAATATTGAGTTTTAAGTAGTATTTTTGAAAGCCTAATCTACTCCAAGTACTCTGTCAGTTACTGAGAACTGATGTGAATAAGTTAACAAAAATAGTTCTGACCTGACTTATGCTTGGTGGAGAAAAGCGACAATTTTAAAAAAAAATAAAAATTTTCATATCTTTGAGGACAGTGTGAACATAAATTGACAGCAAACTTTGGAGACATGGAGGAAATCTTACAGTGTAGATGTAGCAGATGCTTAGTGTCCCTGCTCACATCCCTTCAGTGAGCTGCATCTCACTTCTAGTTCCAGCATCTGCATCTCTTGGCCAGATTTGTTTTTTTCTCTGAAGACATCAAAAGGGCACACAGCCTTCATGGTTAGCAAGCCCAGGAAATAATCCTCAGTCAGTGACTGGGAGGAGTGTGTGGCGATCAAGGCTTCTTCCCTCCTGGGTGGGTTAATCCTGAGATCTGTATGTTACTGTTTCCAAAGTTTCCCCATATGTTCAATTCTAATCGTCCCTTGATAGTGGACCTTTCACTGGCTGCCTTTCCTCCCTTGAATGACTGCCCAGTTCTCCTACAAGGTTTTCCTCTACTTCTCAAATAAACTTAGTGCACTGAAATTCTGTCACATATCTGCTTCTGGTGGATATTTGACTATACAAGTGGCTTCAGGAAGAAAATTCTGTGAATAGGACACTAAAACTGGAATGCCTGTGAGACAAATAAAAAAAAAAAAAGAAAAAAAACACTCCCTTTGAAAATAACTTAGGAGAATGGTACCCCCTGACATGCTAGAGTATCACATTGGCAAGAATCTCATATGTGGTGACTTGGGTTGAGCTGTAGGTGGAGAAAGAAGCAATAGTTTATATGACATCTCCAGCACTTAAGGACTTGGATTTAGTTGGTTGCTGGAAATGAAGGTAATGCACTAAGGACAGTAGGACATGCTCAAATTATTAATTAAATGATTGAAGTGAAGTGAAATGAAGTGAAATCGCCCAGTCGTGTCCAACTGTTTGTGACCCCATGTACCAGGCTCCTCCATCCATGGGATTTTCTAGGCAAGAGTAATGGAGTGGGTTGCCATTTCCTTCTCCAGGGAATCTTCCCGACCCAGGGATCAAACCCAGGTCTCCTGCATTGATAGACAGACACTTTACCATCTAAGCCACCAGGGAAATCCAATTAAATAATTAATAATTATTAATTCAGGACATGGTGTGAAGGCCAAATAGTCTCTGTTACAGCACTTAAGGAGATCCTTATTTTCAGCAAACAAACAGCAGATTTGTAGAAAATCTGGTTTAGGAGTTTATTGTAAAACTAGAACTACCAAGAAAGTCATATTGAAATCCCTGAAGTGGTTCCTCCTACAAACATCCCACTCAAGACCATAAATCAGAAGAAATAACACATACTAGCTGAATTAATGTCATATTCAAAGTCCTGAAAGTTGTCAAAACCCATATGGATTATGAGAGATGACACTGGAATATGACAACCTTATTTAGACAGCAGCCACAGTCACATCACTGTGGTAGATATTGCATTGTTTGTTTTGGAAAAATAAGTTAAACAAACATAACTTTTTGAGTATTTTATTACATTGAATAGTGCTCCCCCTCAAAAAATAAAGAGATATAACTAAATCATAATCCCTGGTATCTGTGAAAGTAGTCATATGGGGTTAGAGTCCACCCTAATGAGAATATCCTTGTAAGTAACAGAAAACTCAGGGGAAAAGCCATGTGAAAGCAAAGTCAGGGATTGGACTTATGTTGCCAGGAGCTAAGAAACCACCAGGAGCTGGAGGAGGTCAGAAAAGATCCTTTGCTAGAGTCTTCAATGGAGAATGGCTCTGCTAAGACCTTGATTTTGGGTTTCTGAACTCCAGTTATGTGAGAGAATAAATTTCCCTTATTTTAAGCAAATAGAGCAACTCTAAATTTCTAAAATAAAAATGCTGCCTCTGACTTCACTAATTGCAGTTGGTTCTTGTGAATATCCTAAGAAAACAAGATTATCAAGAGTAAGTTTGCAAGAGTAAGTTTGAAGGGCTTGAGCAGGAGTGTTCATGATAAAAGCAAGATTGTGGCACATATCCTAGGGCACAATTGCAATTTAGGAGGGAAATTTGTCTTCTATACTTTTCTTGAAAGTTAGAATCCCCAACATTCATACACATTTTTTATGTAGTTTTTTACCTCAATTGTAGTACCTCTGACACAAACTAGTTACCTAGAGTTGAATTAACTCACCTTCCTTGTGCCTTGGTTTTTTCAAGCACAGAGTGAGGGATTTCAAACAGGAAAAACAAAAAAAATCTTTTTGTTCTAAAATAAATTCATTGTAATTCCCTGATATATTTAAACATAAATCAATGAAATTTGCCATAAGATTATTAAATTTATTAATAAAAGTACATTTATAGAATTGGTCAGTGTTGTTTAATTATTGCCACAGAGATTCATTAGTTTAGTTGTCTGCATTTTAACTGCCTACATTTAATCTATTTATCTCCTTTCATTTGTGAAGTAGTACAATGATTCAAACACATGGATTTTGTTAGCACTGGCAGAATCAAATGTTGATTCAACTCTTCCTTATTCAGTGGTACAATTAGATTATGTTCAATACCATTGATTATGTAACCTAGTTTACATATTGACTTAAAATATTAGCAACTAATCATCACTATGTAGACTTAATGTTGAGATAAGAAATTTACCTCTAATAATTAAAATTTTATTTAGGACCATTAAGATCCCTTTTTTTCTTCTTAATGAACTAAAACCAGTTTGTATCTATATTTGAATATAAATGCTGATATATGATAAATAAATTAAGGATGCATCAGTCAGTGATTCAACGAATGGGACATACACAAATAAACAAAAATACATTCAATATTTTATAAATTTGCTGTGCATTTACTGTACAAATATTTTTTCTTCTTCAGATACATACCCACTGTTTTTTTTACCTGTTTTAACTCATAAAATAGCATTTTGTTTCTTTATTGAATATATTGGCTTCTAAATTTACTAAATTTAGAAGATATCAGAGATTGCTGTGGTCTTCAATATCTGTTTTCCCCTTTATCTTAGTAATAGAATTCACTGTTTTTGTTGGGTCCTGATTTCTCAGTTAAGTTCAGTTCAGTTGCTCAGCTGTGTCAGACTCTTTGTGACACCATGAACCTCAGCATGCCAGGCCTCCCTGTCCATCACCAACTCCCAGAGTCCACCCAAACCCATGTCCATCAAGTCGGTGATGCCATCCAGCCATCTCATCCTCTGTTGTCCCCTTCTCCTCCTGTCCCCAATCCCTCCCAGCATCAAGGTCTTTTCCAATGAGTCAACTCTTTGCATGAGGTGGCCAAAGTATTGGAGTTTCAGCTTCAGCATCAGTCCTTCCAATGAACACCCAGGACTGATCTCCTTTAGGATGGACTGGTTGGATCTCCTTGCAGTCCAAGGGACTCTCGAGAGTCTTCTCCAACACCACAGTTCAGAAACATCAGTCAGCACTCAGCTTTCTTTATAGTCCAACTCTCACATCCATACATGACCACTGGAAAAACCATAGCCTTGACCAGATGGACCTTTGTTGACAAAGTAATGTCTCTGCTTTTTAATATGCTGTCTAGGTTGGTTACAACTTTTCTTTCAAGGAGCAAGCGTCTTTTAATTTCATGACTGCAGTCATGATCTGCAGTGATTTTGGAGCCCCCCAAAATAAAGCCTGTCAATGTTTCCATTGTTTCCCCATCTATTTACCATGAAGTGATGAGACCAGATGCCATGATCTCTTAGTTTTCTGAATGTTGAGTTTTAAGCCAACCTTTTCACTCTCCTTTTTCACTTTCATGAAGTGGTTCTTTAGTTCTTTCTTCACTTTCTGCCCTAAGGGTGGTGTCATCTGCATATCTGAGATTATTGATATTTAGCCCAGCAATCTTGACTCCAGCTTGTGCTTCATCCAACCCAGCATTTCTCATGATGTACTCTGCATATAAGTTAAATAAATAGGGTGACAATATACAGCCTTGACATACTGCTTCCCAATTTGGAACCAGTCTGTTGATATATGTCTGGTTCTAACTGTTGCTTTTTGACTTGCATACAGATTTCCAGGAGGCAGGTCAGATGGTCTGATATTCCCATCTTTTGAAGAATTTTCCAGTTTGTTGTGACCCACAAGTTAAAGGCTTTGGCATAGTTAATAAAGCAGAAGTAAGTGTCCCTTTCGAACGCTCTTGCTTTTCTGATGATCCAGTGAATGTTGGCAATTTGATCTCTGGTTCCTCTGCCTTTTCTAAATCCAGCTTGAACATCTGGAAGTTCATGGTTTACATCCTTTTGAAGCCTGGCTTGGAGAATTTTAAGTATTATTTTACTAGTGTGTGAGATGAGTGCAATTGTGTGGTAGTTTGAGGACTTTTTGGCATTGCCTTTTTTGGGATTGGAATGAAAACTGACCTTTTCCAGTCCTGTGGCCACTGCTGAATTTTCCAAATTTGCTGGCATATTGCCTGCAACCCTTTCACAGCATCATCTTTTAGGATTTGAAATAGCTCAATTGGAATTCCATCACCTCCCATAGCTTTGTTCGTAGTGATGCTTGCTAAGGCCCACTTGATTTCTGACTCCAGGATGTCTGGTTCTAGGTGAGCGATCACACCATCCTGATTATCTGGGTCATGAAGATCTTTTTTGTACAGTTCTCCTGTGTATTCTTGCCACCTCTTCTTAATGTAATCTGCCTCTGTTAGGTCCATAGCATTTCTGTCCTTTATTGTGCCCATCTTTGCATGAAATGTTCCCTTGGTATCTCTAATTTTCTTGAAGAGATCTCTAGTCTTTCCCATTCTATTGTTTTCCTCTATTTCTTTTCATTCATCACTGAGGAAGGCTTTTTATCTCTTCTTGCTATTCTTTGTAACTCTACATTTAAATAGGTATATCTTTCCTTTTCTTCTTTGCCTTTCACTTCTCTTCATTTCACAGCTATTTGTAAGGGCTCCTCAGAAAACCATTTTTCATTTTTGCATTTTGTTTTCTTAGAGTTGGTCTTGATGACAGCCTCCTGTACAATGTCATGAACCTCCGTCCATAGTTCTTCAGACACTCTATCTATCAGATCTGATTCCTTGAATCTATTTGTCACTTCTACAACTGAAGTAACTTAGCAGCAGCAGCATTGTATAATTATAAGGGATTTGATTTAGGTCATACCTGAATGGTCTAGTGGTTTTCCCTACTTTCTTCAATTTAAGTTTGAATTTGGCTATAAATAGTTCATGATCTGAGCCACAGTCAGCTCCCAGTATCATTTTGATGACTGTATAGAGCTTCTCCATCTTTGGCTACAAAGAATATAATCAATCTGATTTCAGTATTGACCATCTGGTGATGTCCATGTGCAGAGTCTTCTCTTGTGTGGCCAGAAAAGGTTGTTTGCTATGACTAGTGGGCTCTCTTGGCAAAACTCAATTAGCCTTTGCCCTGCTTCATTCCGTACTCCAAGGCCAAATTTGCCTGTTACTCCAGGTATTTCTTGACTTCCTATTTTTGCATTTCAGTCCCCTGTAATGAAAAGGAGATGTCTTTTGGGTGTTAGTCCTAGTCTTGTAGATATTCATGGAACCAGTCAACTTCAGCATTACTGGTTGGAACATAGACTTGGATTACTGTCATATTGAATGGTTTACCTTGGAAATGAAAATAAATTATTCTGTCATTTGTGAGACTGCATCCAAGTATTACATTTCAGACTCTTTTTTTGACAATGATGGCTACTCCATTTCTTCTAAGGGGTTTTTGTCCACAGTAGTAGATATAATGGTCACCTGAGTTACATACACACATTCCAGTACATTTTAGTTCACTGATTCAAAAATGTCGATGTTCACTCTTGCCATCTCCTATTTGACCACTTCTGATTTGCCTTGATTCATGGACCTAACATTTCAGGTTCCTATGCAGTATTGTTCTTTACATAATCAGACTTTACTTCCATCACCAGTCACATCCACAATTGGGTGTTGTTTTTGCTTTGGTTCCATCTCTTCATTCTTTCTGGAGTTATTTCTCCACTGATCTCCAGTAGCATATTGGGCACCTACCGACCTGGGGAGTTCATCTTTTAGTGTCTTATCTTTTTGCCTTTTCATACTGTTCATGGGGTTCTCAAGGCAAGAATACTGAAGTGATTTGCCCTTCCCTTCTCCAGTGGATCATGCTTTGTCAGAACTCTTCACCATGACCCATCCATCGTGGGTGGCCCTACATGCCATGGCTCATAGTTTCATTGAGTTAGACAAGGCTGTGGTCCATGTCATCAGATTGGTTAGTTTTCTGTGATGTGGTTTTCATTCTTTCTTCCCTCTGATGGAGAAGAATAAAAGGCTTATGGAAGCTTCCTGATGGGAGAGACTGACTGAGGGGGAAACTAGGTCTTGTTTTGATGGGTGGGGCCATGCTCAGTAAATTCTTATTCCAATTTTCTGTTCATGGGCAGGGTTGTGTTCCCTTCTTACTGTTTGATCTGAGGCCAAACTATGGTGGAGGTAATGAAGTTAATGGCAACCTCCTTCAAAAGGTCCCAGGCACATAGTACTGCACTCAGTGCCCCCCCCCCCCCCGCAGCAGGCCACCTCTGACCCACACCTCTGCCATGCCTCATAGCAAATGGAAGGGAATAAAATGATAACAATGAAAGATTTTAATTTCTTGGCCTCCACAATCACTGCAGATGGAGACTGCAGCCATGAAATTAAAAGACTCTTGCTTCATGGAAGAAAAGCTATAACAAAAAAACTAGATATCATATTAAACAGCAGAGACATCACTTTGCCTACAAAGGTCCATATAGTCAAAGCTATCCTTTTTCCAGAAGTCATGTATGGATGTGATATTTGGACCATAAACAAGGCTGAGTGCTGAAGGACTGATGCTTTCAACCTATGGTGCTGGAGAAAACTCTTGAGAGTCTCTTGAATAGCAAGGAGATGAATCCAGTATATCCTAAAGGAAATCAACCCTGAAAATTCACTGGACGGACTGATGTTGATGCTGAAGCTGAAGTTTCAATACTTTGGCTATGTAATGCAAAGAGCCAACTCTTTGGAAAAGACCCTGATGCTGAGAAAGAATGAGGGCAGGAGGAGAAGGGGGCAACAGAGGATGAAATGTATGGATGGCATCATTGACTCAATGGAAGTGAGTTTGAACAAGCTCTGGGAGTTTGTGAAGGACAGGAAAACCTGCCATGCTGCAATCCATGAGGTTGCAAAGAGTCAAACAGGCTGAGTGACTGAACAACAACAGTCCTACTTGATACCAATAATAACTAGATAACCCTTAAAATGGAATCAAAAAAGGTTTTTTTTCAGTAGGTTTCAATTTTTGTATAAGAAGTAACTGAAAAGCCTGAAGAAAATTTTGCAGCAAAAAAAAAAAAAAAGGATCATTTTAACCAGTGGACTTGTAGAGCTTTATGGCAATGGCTAGAAGCAGAACAGGTAGAAAGGGGGATAAAAGAACTCTTTTAAACAAGAGACTTTTAGAGCTTTCTGACAATGGTTAGAAGCAGAATAGGTAGAAAGGGGGATGACATAACTTGAAAAGTGAAAATCGCTCAATTGTAACTGATTCTGTGTGACCCCATGGACTACACAATCCATGGAATTCTCCAGGCCAGAATACTAGAGTGGGTAGCCTTTCCCTTTCTCCAGGGCTATCTTCCCAACTTAGTGATCGAACCCAGGTCTCCCTCATTGCAGGCAGATTCTTTACCAACTGAGCTATCAGGAAACTTAACAAAATATAAATTACAAGCAAAAAATACAACCTGACATAGTTACTCTACAATTGTGCATAACACCTTTAAGTGTCTCAAGATCACCCTTCATTCTTAACTATTGCCTTTTGTGTGCATGTCTCAAACTCACAGATGGCATAAATATGCCTTTAAGTGGTAAACATATTACATAGGCAAGAAACAAGTTCAGTACTTTCCCTACTGACCTAAGTCATCACAAAGATAACAAATGAAAATGTCCATTCCTGATCTGTGTCAACCATAAAAATCAAGGAAAATGAATGCAACGCATGAGAGAAAGCTCTTGTCTACCACAGCTATCCAAAAGTATAGAGATGGAAACCAATACAAGAACGCCAACAGTAACCAGTATCTCCAAATGTACAGTGAACAGCTAAAATCAAATGAGGAAGTTATTCATTTTGTTTTGCTACTTGTTCAAGACTTGATTTTCCTTTTTCCCACTTTTAGGTCATCATGTTGCCCATAAAATTTTTCATTAAGTTTTCATCTTACAGGCAGGTGATAGTCTTCAAATGTTATGAATTAGTTCCATAATAGGAATCCTTGCTTGAGGCTCTGTCTGCATTTCTGAGTCAGAACATTATTCAGGATTTCTGCCAGGGAGAATTTTTAGAGGTTGGTGCAGATTCTAGAGTAAGGATTCTTTTCCAGTCTTTTCCCTCCATCCAAACTCTTCCCTTCAGTCTTTTTGTATTTATTTAAACAGCCTTGCTCTTCTGGAATTCAAGCTAAGGAAGAAAAACAAGTAAACATAGAAACTGACCACCAGAGATGGTATTGCCTACCATGATTTTCTTGAAATACAAAGCAATGTTGAGATCAAATTACTCAGTTTTAAGAAAGGTTGCCTAATCTATTAACTGAATTAAATTTATAAGACACTAACTCTCAGTGGCCTGCTGAAATTGTTTTCTATTTAATTTTTAAACTTATTATTCTAATTGCATTATTTTCTTTATATGTTATGTACCAAATAAAATTTTCTCCTTAAAAAAGTGGAAATTAAAAGCAGATAAAAGGAAAACATATTTGGGGTGATTTTCTGTACTCAATGATATATTTAGGGCTAACATATTTAAGAAATAGGAATATTGCTTCAGAAGTAGAGAGTAGGCAGAAATCCAAGCAAGATGTGAATCTCAAACTTCAGAAAACTGGGTTAGGGCCTTAAAAACTATGGAACAAACAAACACAGTAATTTAGAAAATTTTCTACCCATTTTCCCTTGATTATCTCAAAGACATTGGCCTGACACAGAAGGTGCCCCTGAAACAATCGTGTTTGCTTATGAATTTAAAAGAATTGGGAAATTCAGCATTCCTGGGATGTAGCTGCACTTCTCAGGAAACCTATAAATATTTCTCAGATGATATTAAATATATGAAGTGACTCCAAACTAATGAAAATTGAATGGGAGCTGGAGTTTTTCCCTAAAGCCTAATGTTTAGAACTTTAATCTACCAAATTCAGTCACCCCTAATTAGAGGACCTCAGCACTATGCAGGCATCTATCACCATGATATGACTCTGGGGAGGTAAGTGTGTGCAATTAATCACCACGCATACCTGCCATTTCTTCTTTTCCCTTGTGAAGCTTAGAAGGGAGAGAGATGAATAGAATTACCATACTGTGTAAACAATTCCACATTTAGCCATTCAGTTATTTTACTTTCCTAGCAGAACCTTGCTCTAAAAAGTTGTTAATGTTCATTTTTTTCCATTCTTTTTAGTCTGTACACTCATGTGGATTTAATTCTTCTAGCCCCCAAACTACAGAGCTATTTCACTAGAATAGAGGGCATGGTGGGGAGCGGGCAGTTTCCTGATTGTCTTATGAAGAATATGCTGTTTTGTCTCAAAGGACAGACTTCTCCCTTGTGAATCCCCAGTAGTTATCCACGAGACACCTGTCTTTTCTTTGGAGATCTCAAGTACTGAGAGAATCTGACCTTTCTTCGCTCATGAGATAATGACAAGACTGCCAAACCTGTGCTGCCTCATAATTGCTTTTACAGATCTTTGCCATAAGCTATGATTAAATATGAGGAGAAAGGTCATGAAAAGATAAAACAAAGAAAATGACTTATTTATGGAAATTAATGAATTTAGAATTCTGTAGCACCTATGATAAACCACACATACAGTGAGACAATAAGCATTAATGAACGTTAAATGTAGACGAATATTTTTCTGCTGGGCCATCGACAGTTTGAGTATGAGTAGCAGCTTTTGCATTTTAAATGCTGATATTTATACTTTGCTGGACAATAATAAGAAGAGGGGTGGGGGTCGTCTTTCAGTGTAAAATAATAAAGAACTGGTGGCTCAGTTGGCAAAGAATCTGCCTGCAATGCAGGAGACCCAGGTTCGACCCCTGGGTCAGGAAGATCCCCTGGAGAAGCTAGTGGCTACCCACGCTAGTATTCTTGCCTGAAGAATCCCATGGACAGAGGCTACAGTCCATGGGGTCACAGAGAGTCGGCCATGACTGAGTGACTAACACTTTCACTTTTCAAGGATTCATTCCTATAGGTTCCCACGGGAATTGTATTCTTTCAGTTGTTCTGCTCACATGTGTGTCTCATCCAAAATTTCAAATTCAGAAATTTTCCCAGCAAGCAAATCAGAGTAAGCAGAAACAAAATACATCACTGGGTCCAAGGTTCAAAAACCATTGGAAGTATCAGAGTGGATCATAAATATGGTCAGAGTAACGAAACTACTGGACTTGAAACAAAATTTGCTTTTGTGGCAGCTCTTCACTGTAGATAAAGCAATGCATCTTAAGAACATGACACTTGATTTTGGGTGTCTTTGATCTGAATACAAGTCAAGAGGTTCCTTTTAAAGCTCTGAGGGGCAGCTTGTAAATGAGAAAGTTTATATCTGAGAACAGGAACAAAAAGGCCTCTAGTTAAAAAGCTCCAAACTGAATGCAGCAAGAGAAAAATGCAAACCAGAAATTGTTCAAAGACACAAGTGATTCTAGCAGAAGCAGAGTAATAGAAACTGGAGTTATCAGAATTTGGTTTCAAATAACAGACACTTAAATGAGCCTTCCTCCTGCAAAGAAAGAAAAAAAAAAACAAAATTTTATAAAAGGCCTTTAAAATCACATCATGATTGGATATTCTGCTTCTGCCTGTCTGAAGCTAAGTTAATTCCTGAGTTCCTTAATCAGAAGGAAGCATGTCTATGTTACCAAGACTTTTGACAGTTGAGGGGAAAAGGGAAAAGTCAAGAAGAAAATGCCAGTCATGCAGTCTTAGCAAAGTTTATTTTTCCTGGCTCCAGAGCTTTTCAGGGAAGCACATTGTGATGAATCCAAAGTCTACTCAGACAGGATTTGGGTTACATTCACAAGAAAAGTTTCCCAATGATATCAAAAGTATATTTTTTAAAACACAATTAATATGAATTCAGGTATATGTAAAATAACTAGCAGGAAGAGTAATGATTAAATTTGTATAAAACTTTAAAATGAAGGCATGAGCTAATATATTGTGATCTAATGTTTAAAGCAATTTCCCACTCAAATTTTGGGAAAGGATTTAGAGAGGACAATGCCAGCAATATTTTTATATAAGCATTTTAAGATTACTAGTTTTTCCTTTCCTTTGATAGAATCAACTGCCTTCTTTGTAGAAAAATGATCTACTTATTGTCCCTGGTTTGGGAAGACTCGTGGAGAAGGGAAAGTCTACCCACTCCAGCATTCTGGCCTGGAGAATTCCATGGGCTGTATAGTCCGTGGGGTCACAAAGAATTGGACATGACTGAGTGACTTTCACTTTCACTTTACGATTTCTAAGTAAAGGCAGCAACAGAAAGAGAAGAGTTAAAATAGCAGCAATGTTACCAGCAGTGCAAAGGAAGCATTTTATGAAGTGAGGCAAAGAAAATGTCCAATTGTCTGTACCTTTAAAAACAAAAGCTTTGAAAAGGAGAATAATGCATTATTTTTGTTGAAAGATTTTTTTGTAGAGTACTCATGTTTTGGTCATCCTTTCATCCAATAGTGCTGATTCATCAGTTTGAGGAAATGAATAAATTCAATGCCAGGTACAGAGTTACGTTCTTTGTGGGAACCCAGTAAACATTAATCAAGGTAGCTGATGAGAATTTACAAAGAAGAAAAGCTGTATTGTCCACCTATTTGTGACATACAATAAAGATTGCATTAGCCCTGGCATTTAAAATATGGGCTACATGTGGCTGTCTTTCTTACTTTGGCAACCCTGTTTCAAATGGAAGATGACCCCTTTGGCAGATGAATAATTCTATCTTGAATTTCTAATCACATTAACTTGCAAAGTTCCCTTTAAAGAAAAAGGAGATACTCAAGTACTAACAGTTACATTTATCCAACATTTCAGAGAGGTTTAACATCTTCCTAAATTATGAAAATGATATTGCTTAACTCTTCAGTACTCAAGTTGCAATAATTGGATTTGAAGATTTAATATGTTCACAGTTACACATTTTGATAATTTGACAGATAAATACTTAGGGAACTTGATATGAGCCAGGCTATCACAAAATGAATACCACTTCTTTCAAGTATTAAACTTATCATCATTACTTAGCTGGTACATTGCATAATAATGAGGTAGTAGGATGAGGTAAAGAGGTGGGAAGACAGGTCCCTTAAGAAGGGTGGGAGAGAAAAATAACATCCAGACATCCAGAAGGTACTTCATGACACCTCATTTCACTCAATTTAACATTCACCTCACCCCACTGAGATAAGAGTGATTATCTATCCTCTCTATATTTTTCTTTATGTTTCTTTCTTAACACATGAAAAAATTCTTAGCTTAAAGTTATGTGATTCTTCTAGAAATTAAACTGTGTAACCAGAATTTGAAGCTATGTCTATTTTACTTCTGATATAGTATACCAGTATAACTATAGTGGTTGTAATTTTAACCACATTGCCTTAGGATCTAGAGGGTACACTTCTGCTATCACGTCCCTACTCAACAGTGTTATATCATTCCTAGCTATAAAACAGACTAATGGTTCCAGGAACCCATAACAACAAGCTTGAACTTATGGCCCACCTTGCTCAAAGACAGTCATTTCAAACCCCACTGTTTACCATTGCTTATTGTGGGGAATATTCATCATTTCCAGAAACTGGGCATCCCAGTTAATCCATCATCACCTGAATGCTAATTTCCTTGCCATCTTGGACATCTCTTAATCTGTTCTCATCTTTCATCCCTTTTGTGAAGGCCAAGATCAAGGCACTGTGCCTTTGGAAGCTCTAAACCAGTAATTTACAAGCCATAAATCTTTAGTCTTTTACTTATGCTCACCTCCTGACTTTATCTAAAATTTAACTCTCTGCTGAGGATAATGCTTTGCCTGCATCCCTCAGATCTAGGAAGCAGATAGGAAGTCCTCAATTCTTAAAACTTTTATTTTAAGCACATCACTTTTCTACTACCACATCTTACTGATTCATTTTATCCTACCATAGTTATTTTCATCCTTCATCAGCACCATTTTTCATGCACTTCCAGATTCACTCAGTTAGTATACACTGAGCTATCATTTACACAACTGCATTGAAAATATTCACAACTCCCTTTCCACTCAACTTCTATGAGTTTGAGCAAGCTCTGGGATTTGGTGGTGGACAGGGAAGCCTGGAATGCTGCAATTCATGGGGTCACAAAAAGTCATACACGACTGAGTGACTGAACTGAACTGAACTTTATCATACTTGAATGCAGGGTCTTCTATCTCTACACCTGCCACAAAACTGCCATCTGTAACCGGGGAGAAATATCACAAGCATGGTGATCTGTTCCACTAGTTATTCCTAACTGCAATCAAATAGTAGTGCTACCAAGTAAACCTACTATTTTTTGTTGGTATATGTTCTTTATCTTCCAAGTTCTCACCACCTTCCTTTCCCACCACCCCTCACTCTCATGTAATGATTCTGTTTTATGCTTCCTTGAAAAATCAAATCTAACTCTGAAAACAAACTATTTTCTCGACTTGTTGCTCTTTAGTCGCTAAGTCATGTCTAACTCTTCATGACCCCATGGACTGCAGCCCACCAAGCTCCTCTGTCCATGGGACTCCCCAGGCAAGAATACTGCAGGGGGTGAGCATTTTTGACTCCAGGAGATCTTCTTGATCCGGGGACAGAGCCTGTGTCTCTTGCAGTGGCAGACAGATTCTTTACCACTGAGCCACCAGGGAACCCTCCTGCTTTTTCCTGTAATTCAACATAAGTTTCTATCTTCTGTCTGTCTTTTCTCTTAACCCTTACTTTTATCAAAATCCCTTCTTTTTCCTTGGTTCTGGATAATATTCATTTGATTTTAGTCAAAATCTTAGCTTATTCACTATTCACCATTCCCTTCTAAATCATCAGATTATTCTGCTGCTCCATTGGATTATTGATAGTAGCTGGTCTACTGTCTCCTACTAAATGAATTATAACTCTTCTGTACAAAAAAAAAAAAATTCTTGATGTCACAACCCCTTCAGTGACAGGTCATTTTCTATTAATCTTTATGGAAAAATATTCAAATCGTCTTCTACAATTCGTGTCTGATTTTATCTTCTATTTACTTGTTAACCAATTTTAGCTGGACTTCTCTCCTCACAACTAATGTGACTATACTAACCTAGTTGATAAAAAAACAATACATTGCCAAACTTACCAGTATTTCTTTAGCCTCATCTTACTTGAAATCTCATCAACCACCCGTCTTTATGGAATGGTTCCTCTCTTGAATTCTTTGAAATCACACATTCCTGACTTTGCTCTCCTCTCTCTTTCCCTCCTTTGTAGGCCCCCTTTTCAGGATATACCTATTTAGATGTGCCCCTGAGGTTAAGCTGGAGGACTTTTCATTCTTTTTTATCTTCAACCCAGGTGATTGCATCTAATACTATGACTATAAACAATATTTGTATATGATGAGTGCTCATTTTATATGATCAGATGATTAATCCAATACTTTATTTTGCATCTTCAATTGGACATAAAATCAGTATCTCAAGTTTGTAACGTCTAGTATTCTTTATATCTTATATCCCTTCTAAGTAAATAACATTGTAGAGCTCACAACTTGGGAAATATTATTTTTCTCACTTATGTTTTTCTCCTCCAACACATCATCACATGCTTTTAGGAATAATTCAGGGCTTCCCATAGTCCAGTGATTAAGACTCTGCACTTCCACTGCAAGGGATATGGTTTTATTCCTGATTGGGGAAGTTCCATATGCCCTGAGGTGCCGCCAAGGAAAAAAAAAAAAGGAATAACTCAAATATTTCTAAATATGCCAGTTTTCCTACCATGATTCCTGGGCCCCATTAAATCAGTTTTTCATACAGTATTTAAAATGATGGTATTTTTGTTGTTGTTAGACACTAAGTTGTGTCCAACTCTTTTGCTTTCCAGGCTCCTCTGTCCATGGATTTCAAGATAAGAATCCTGGAGTGGGTTGTCATTTCCTTCTCCAAGGGATCTTCCTGACCCAGGGTTTTGAACCCATGTCTCCTGCACTGGCAGGCAGCTTCTTTACCACTGAGCCCCCAAAGCCAGTCAAATAATGCCTCTTTCCAGCTATAAAAATTCCTCAGTTACTACAGTTTTTTAAAGCATAAAATCCAAACTTCTTGCTCCAGCCTTTAGGCCTACCAGTGTTTCACCTGATTCTGAATTCTTCTCATTCACCATCCTACAGTCATACAGACTTGCTGCTCTTCCTGGTTTTGGGATCCTACCTCTTGCTCTTTCCATTCTTCCCTGCACTGTTTTTTTTTTTTTTTTTTTTTGGTTTCGATTTGCATTTCTTTATTTATTTTTTTTTTCCATTTATTTTTATTAGTTGGAGGCTAATTACTTTACATCATTACAGTAGTTTTTGTCATACATTGAAATGAATTAGCCATGGATTTACATGTGTTCCCCATCCCGGTCCCCCCTCCCACCTCCCTCTCCACCCGATCCCTCTGTGTCTTCCCAGTGCACCAGGCCCGAGCACTTGTCTCATGCATCCAACCTGGGCTGGTGATCTGTTTCACCCTAGATAATATACATGTTTCAATGCTGTTCTCTTGAGACATCCCACCCTCGCCTTCTCCCACAGAGTCCACAAGTCTGTTGTATACATCTGAGTCTCTTTTTCTGTTTTGCATATAGGGTTATCGTTACCATCTTTCTAAAGTCCATATATATGTGTTAGTATACTGTAATGGTCTTTATCTTTCTGGCTTACTTCGCTCTGTATAATGGGCTCCAGTTTCATCCATCTCATTAGAACTGATTCAAATGAATTCTTTTTAATGGCTGAGTAATATTCCATGGTGTATATGTACCACAGCTTCCTCATCCATTCGTCTGCTGATGGGCATCTGGGTTGCTTCCATGTCCTGGCTATTATAAACAGCCTGCACTGTTTTCTTAGGGACCTGGCGGTACTGATTCTCGTGTGTTTCTTTTCTCCTAGCTCACGTCTCATCCATAGGGCTTCTTCATTTTCATTTGCTGTAAAATCCTTTCCCAGGATTCCATCACATCATCTTGTTTATTCATTTTACTGCAAAATATTTTGCAGTGTTATTTTACTTTTCCATTTAAATTTACATTCAGTCAGAAAAAGGGTCTTGTCTATTCTGACAAGATGAGACCTAAAGCTTTCTTGCCCAGAACAGTCACTTGCACATAGTAGGTGCTTAAGAATGATTTGTTAAATTAGAGAATGAGTCCATGGATGTGTCATTTTCCAGGGTTATCAGAGAACTATAATGCTAGGAAAGAAGAGACTGTGGTACCCAAAATTCAAAAGCTTATTACAATTTTCATACGAATTAACTTTTCCAAGTGTGATAATGAAGATGTTGCTATTTCTAGCATATCAACAGAGACAGCTAATCGTTCAGAATGTGGTCAAGATGAGCCTCAGAAGTGAGACCTGAAAGGTCCGAAAGAACTATGTTTTTACTTCAGAAATTATAATCTTTAAAATTTTATCTTCATACCATTTTTGGAAACATCTCATGTTTCTTAAAAAAAGTAGCTGGAGCCACATCCTGTACACCAAATCTATGTTTTGACTTAATCACATAGTACATGTGACAGAGGTGGGAATAGTTACATCAATGGACTTTCTATTTTATTATAGGGTTTTTTAATATGAGTCCATTTCAGAGATGCTGCTAGCTTTTAGCTCTAAATTAATTACTCCCTTTTATTGTTTTATATATTTACTCCTTTCTTGGTGTCCAAAACCTTTAAATTCTGTTTCCACTTTAATAAATAATTATAGAGAATGGATGGAAGGTTTGTTAAGACAGTGTTCAGTGAAAAGATATTTAGAAATACACGGGTATGCTTCACAAGGATTACCCTTCATTTCCCAAAAGTATAAGTGCAGGTATATTGATTAATCTAGAGCCTGCAGGTGCCCAATGATGATCCTTCTTCAGTTAAAGAGTTTTTAGAAGACGGGTCTTCGTGGATCCCTCATGTTTCTGCCCATCTTGCTAATAAGGCAGTAGCTGCCCTTTTTTCCAGACTCTTTTCAAGGATGTCTGTTTAGGAAATAACCTTGGGAAATAGACATAGCACCTCCCTCTGAAGCACTAAGAAAAAACTTGAAATTGCCTATGCTCGGAGTTCCTCTTTTGTAACAAAACATATTCCTTTGCAGTTATCATCAGGCCCTCTTTGCATTACCATGTGAGGATGCCGTTTGACAACTGATGCAAAGTGATGAAGTTGTGGTTACTGCTAATGCTCTGTGGAGAAGGGAATGGCAACCCACTCCAGTACTCTTGCCTGGAAAATCCCATGGATGGAGGAGCCTGGTGGGCTACAGTCCATGGGGTCACGAAGAGTCTGACACGACTGAGCGACTTTACTTTCACTTTTCACTTTCATGCATTGGAGAAGGAACTGCAACCCACTCCAGTGTTCTTGCCTGGAGAATCCCAGGGACGCAGGAGCCTGGTGGGCTGCCGTCTATGGGGTCGCACAGTCAGACACGACTGAAGTGACTTAGCCGCAGTAGCAGCAGCAGCAGCAGCTACTGCTATGAGTTATCAACTTTCTTTGCTTTTTAGCTTGGGAGTTATGTGCCTTCTGCTGCTGCTAAGTCGCTTCAGTCGTGTCCGACTCTGTACGACCCCACAGATAGCAGCCCACCAGGCTCCCCCGTCCCTGGGATTCTCCAGGCAAGAACATTGGAGTGGGTTGCCATTTCCTTCTCCAATGCATGAAAGTGAAAAATGAAAGTGAAGTCGCTCAGTGGTGTCTGACTCATAGCGACCCCATGGACTGCAGCCCACCAGGCTCCTGCGTCAATGGGATTTTCCAGGCAAGAGTACTGGAGTGGGCTGCCATTGCCTTCTCTGTATGTGCCTTCTACCAGCATCTATATAGTGATGGCAGGCTAAAATTGTTTGCTTGTGAGCAGGTTAAAATTTCAGATCCTTCATTGTTCTTTATAGTCATCATTTTCTATATAGTAGTCTATAGTCTCATCAATGACTTTTGTTTCCTATGTAACATTAAACGTTTAGAACTTCTCTCGTGGCTCAGTTGGTAAAGCGTGTATCTGCAATGCGGGAGACCTGGGTTCAATCTCTGGGTCAGCAAGATCCCCTGAAGAAGGAAATGGCAACCCACTCCAGTACTATTGCCTGGAGAATCCCATGGATGGAGGAGTCTGGTAGGCTACAGTCCATGGGGTCGCAAAGAGTCGGACACGACTGAGCAACTTCACTTTTTATTAACTATTTGCATATATCTGTTTACATATTAACTATTTGCATACATCTGTTTACATACATATATCACTATTTGTATTGTATAAACTAAATTCCATTAAAGTGAAATTCTACTGTACTGTGCAAATATCTTCCACTTTCTATTTTCTTTCTGTCTTTTAAAAATTAAACTTGACCTTTTTTTACTTGCTCTATTCTTGGAAAGATGTAAAAATAAACATCTGTGTTTTGAATTAAGTTTGGCAATTATTGTTTTGGAGATATACTCCAACAAGAATACTGAAGTGTTTGCTCTGATAAAAATCACAATGGGGAAATTTGAGAATTTTCTGTACAAAATATTGTAGTTTGAGATCTTCTGCACATTTAGTCTGGAAGAACCTTAGAATCAGATAATTTACTGAAAAAAACAGTCGTCTCTGTTACATAGCAAACTGACTAGGAAACACATAAAATGCAATAATGCCACGAAGACTAGCCTTTCCTCCTAGCTGTGTTTTCTTGGGTAAATATTTCAACTTCTCTCAGAAACAGTTTAGAGCAGATAGATTTAGAACCCCATTCATAATCCTTTTAACCACGTTCTTGCCAATGATATGTTTTCCTTTGCCTTACTGTCCTACCCTAAAAATCAATCCATACATCTGGCTTTTTTGAATCTGAACTAATAAGCAATTGCAAATAAAATCACATAATCATGCAGACATGTGCTCCTCTGTATATATAGACTACCATCTCTAGAAGTCTTTTAATACTTCCTGGAAATTCTTTATATTTTCCAAGGCTTATTTCTAACACATTATGCAACTACTTCAAACCTCTATTTCTCTTCTCAAACCTTCCTTTCCTTCTTCTTTTCACATCCTGATAACTTCTTCTAGCCTCATAAACCTAAACCTAGAAGCAGATTTTTCTGCACCTGCATCTTCTGGTTCCATTGCTTTTGCCCAGGCTCAACTGTCTTCAATGGCTTCAGATCCCATCTTCTCTTGCTTCTCAGAACTATTGTACTATTGACTTCCTCTCTTTTATTATATTTTGCTTTTTTTTTTTTTTTACCAATACCTTCTATATTTTTCTTTCATTGCTGCTGTAACAAAATACAGCTTTAGTGGTTTAGAACAAGACAAACTTATTATATCAGAAATTGATCTTTAAGGGCTAAAATTAAGGTGTCAATAGAGCTCTGTTCCTCATGGAGGCTTTAAAAGGAAATCTGTTTCCTTGCCTTTTCCAAATTCTAGAGAATACCTTGAGTTCTCCCCTTGTGGGACCCATAAACAAATCATGCTTCCAATCTCTGCTTCCAACCTCTTACTTTTTCTTTGACAGAAGCCTTCTTCTTAGAAGAACCCTCTTAGCCCTGAGCCTACCCAGAATATCCAGGAATATCTTTCCAACTCAAGATACTAAACTTAATCACAGTTGTGAAGTCACTTTTGCTATGTAAGTTAACACATTCACAGGTTTCAGGATAAGGGCATAAACATCTTGGGGAACCATTATTTTATCTACCACACTTTCCTGTCACATTCCTTTCCTATTCTCACTCCTTAACCCTACTTTGTGGTCATATCATTTCTGACTATTTCAGAGCTAATCTTGAATTGTCTGCACAATTTTTTTCCTCATTTCTCCTTATATACACACACATACACATTCTATGGAAACCAATTATATTAATTCCATTTATGAATTTTTAATTGCAAAATACTTTTCATTTCTTACCTTACTTGACCTTTCAGCAACACATATGCCACTGACAACACACTGATCCTTGAAAATATTTCTGTAGGCATCTATGACACATAATTTTCTGGTTTTCCATCTATGACTTATTTTTTTTTAATTTACTTTCAGCATCTTTTTCTGGGTTTTGTTCTGAGCTTTATTCTCTACTTACTGTACACAGTCTCTCTCAGTTCAGTTCAGTCACTCAGCTGTGTCCAACTCTTTGTGACCCCATGAACTGCAGCACGCCAGGCCTCCCTGTCCATCACCAACTCCCAGAGTTTACTCAAACTCATGTCCATCTAGTTGGTGATGCCATCAAACCATCTCATATTCTGTTGTCCCCTTCTCCTCTTGCCCTCAATCTTTCCCAGTATCAGGGTCTTTTCAAATGAGTCAGATCTTCGCATCAGATGGCCAAAGTATTGGAGTCTCAGCTTCAACATCAGTCCTTCCAATGAACACCCAGGACTGATCTCCTTTAGGATGGACTGCTTGGATCTTCTTGCAGTCCAAAGGACTCTCAAGAGTCTTCTCCAAGACCACAGTTCAAAAGCATCAATTCTTCGGTGCTCAGATTTCTTTATAGTCCAACTCTCACATCCATACATGACCACTGGAAAAACCATAGCCTTGACTAGACGGACCTTTGTGGACAAAGTGATGTCTCTGCTTTTTAATATGCTGTCTAGGTTGGTCATAACTTTCCTGCCAAGGAGTAAGCATCTTTTAATTTCATGGCTGCAGTCACCATCTGCAGTGATCTTGGAGCCCAGAAAAATAAAGTTAGCCACTGTTTCCACTGTTTTCCCATCTATTTGCCATGAAGTGATGGGATCAGATGCCTAATGTTAGTTTTCTGATGTTGAGCTTTAAGCCAACTTTTTCACTCTCCTCTTTCACTTTCATCAAGAGGCCCTTTATCTTCTTCAATTTCTGCCATAAGGGTGCTGTCATCTGAATATCTGAGTTTATTGATATTTCTCCTGGCAATCTTGATTCCAGCTTGTACTTCCTCCAGCCCAGCGTTTCTCATGATATACTCTGCATGTAAGTTAAATAAGCAAGGTGACAATATACAGCCTTGACGTACTCCTTTTCCTATTGGAAATAGGAAATTTCCATATTTCCTGTCTGTTGTTCCATGTCCAGTTCTAACTGTTGCTTCCTGACCTGCATACAGGTTTGTCAAGAGGCAGGTCAGGTCGTCTGGTATTCCCATCTCTTGAAGAATTTTCCACAGTTTATTGTGATCCCCTCAAAGGCTTTTGGCATAGTCAATGAAGCAGAAATAGATGTTTTTCTGGAACTCTCCCGCTTTTTTGATGACCCAGAGAATGTTGGCAATTTGATCTCTGCTTCCTCTGCCTTTTCTAAAACCAGCTTGAACATCTGGAAGTTCATGGTTCATGTATTGCTGAAGTCTGGCTTGGAGAATTTTGAGCATTACTTTACTAGTGTGTGAGATGAGAGCAATTGTGCGGTAGTTTGAGCATTCTTTGGCATTGCCTTTCTTTGGGATTGGAATGAAGACTAACCTTTTCCAGTCCTGTGGCCTGACTTATCTCAAAAACTCCATTATTTCAAATTCTTTTTTTTTTTTAATTTTTATTGGAGTACAGTTGATTTATAATGTTGTATTAGTTTCAGGTATACAGCAAAGTGAAGAAGTTATACATATATATGTATCCACTCTTTATTTCAACGATTTCCCCATATAGGGAAGTGACCCCTATATGGGAAAAAACCCCTATATGGGAAATGACCCCATTTTGGTCATTACAGAGTATTGAGTAGAGTTTCCTGTACTATAAGGTAGCTCCTTATTAGTTATCTACTTTATGTGTAGTACTTTGTATATGTCAGTACCAATCTCCCAATTGATCCCTCCCCATTACCCTGTGGTAACCACAAGTTTGTTTTCTACATCCGTGACTGTATTTCTGTTTTGCAAATAAATTCATTTGTGCTGTTTTTGTATTCCACATATATGCCATATCATATATTTGGCTTTCTCTGACTTGCTTCACTTAGTATGATAATCTCCAGGTCCATCCATGTTGCTGCTAATGACATTATTTGTTCTTTTTATGGCTGAGTAGTATTCCATTGTATATATTTAATATGTACAACATCTTCTTTATCCATTCCTCTTTTGTGGACATGTAGGCTTTTTATAAATACCAATGATTTTCTAGCTTCTATTTTTAGTGTAGATCTCATTTTTATTTCATAACGTACAACTAATAACTGTAATTTTCAATGAGGTGGTAAAACACTTTATGGCCTAATCTTTTCTTTTTTGTCTTTTTTGCCTTTTGCATTAAGAGAAATGCATGAAAATGTTAAAACTGTATACTTAATATGAATATGTGGCAGCAAATAAAACATAGGTATATATATTTATGCTGATCAGGTTTGTATATCTACCAAAATTCAGAGAGACCCTAGCATTTTGGGTTTTACCTCTGTAAGTATTGAAAAAAAGGGAATATTTTTCAAATCAGAGCACAATTATAGCATTCCTCATTGACAAATGTCTTTTTTTGACTTTTACAGAAATGACCTTTTATAGTTATACAAATATTATTCTGAAAAAGCAAGTCAATTGCTAGGTTTACTATGCAGGTGTTTACTATGATAAGATCAAAAGAAATATAAAAGTGGAGGTCAATTTTCCTGTCTTACTATGACTGCCAAAACAGTTCTTATTTGTTCTGTGTAAATAGAAGACAATGGTAGAAATGATATTAGAGTAAAAGCCTAAGGGAAAGATATATCCTAAGGTGTATTCTGGGTGTATTTCTTTGGTAAATGAAATAGCAGTATGGTACATGGTAATGCTGAAGCTGAAACTCCAATATTTTGGCCACCTGATGCAAAGAGCTGACTCATTTGGAAAGACCCTGGTGTTGGGAAAGATTGAAGGCAGGAGGAGAAGGGGATGACAGAGGATGAGATGGTTAGATGGTGTCACCAACTCAATGGACATGAGTTTGGGTAAACTCTGGGAGCTGGTGATGGATAGGGAGGCCTGGCTGCAGTCCATGGGGTCGCAAAGAGTCAGACATGACTTAGTGACTGAACTGAACTGAACATGATGCTAGAAAGACATTGAAAAATGAGCTTCTGGAAATGTTGAAAGTGGATCAGAGTGGGAAATACTTCTCCACCATATAATTTTGTCCTAATGTTTATTGTTATCATCAGAGCTATCGGGTAGTAGGGTGAGTCTGAACTGACTTACAGCACTGTTCAATTATCTGGACGTTATTATCCTTCATTGAATGAGGATAATCATTGTCTTAAAGCAAAATTTACACACTCTACTATGCTCAAGATGCTAAGATGATAGGGAATTACAACAGATAAGCATCTTAATTTGATTAATTAAAAAAAATTTAACTGTATTTCAAATTTTATTAAAGAAGAGCCCAGGACCCTCTTCTTTGTTATACAAATGAAAGTATGACTTTGCTTTTCTAAGACTCCTCATTTTTCTTTCCACAAATTGGTTCTGCCCTATGTTCATCTAGGTGCATTAACCTAAGAGCATTTCCCATGTATTTAAAGAAATGAACAGGAAGATTAAACTAGATAAAAACTTACAAACCCTATGAGAGTTAGAAAACTTATGCTAAATGATGAAACATAAAATCAATTACAAAATAAGGCAATTGAAAGTCCAAGAAAATTGTGTGATCATGACTAGCACCCAGGAAGAAAAAATCTGTATGCTGGGCACAGATGCAGCATCAGCACAAAAGACAGATGTTTTTCCTAGCACTACTATATAACCTTATTTGGGTACAGCTGGGGGGACATTGTCAGTCAGATCCAGACAGTGTTCATTAGAGAAGCAGTGACAAGTGATAACAGAAACTCATTTTTCCCTTCCAAGAACTATCTGCAAAAGCAGAGTTGTCAGTCAGCCTTTGGGAATCTTTGTCCATGTGCAGATGTTATGATTCTCCTAGTGCATAATCAGATCTGTCATTAACACCTCCACAGTCTTCTATATTTGAGCAGAGAAGAGAGTGTTTTCCTCTCATGGGGGAATCTAAGTGTTTTGCTATGCCCTAGTCAAAAATAAAATGGAAATTATTTCTGGGATCTCATTTATGTTTTTTTATATGATCTTGGGTGAAAATTTAGGTTCCTTCTCAATGTTATGATAAGTTTTCCAATTTGGCTGAATATTTCCCTGCCTTAAAAAATGGAGGGCTAATTATGAAGGTAATAGACCTTTCCTCACCCTGTGTTCACTATTTTACCTTTGACTATAAAATCTCACTATTTGATGAATGTTTTCCCTCAAAGTTTAAAAAAAAAGGAAGGAAGAAAGTCATCTCAAAGACCTATTCATTTTTTCAGCATGTTCTTTGCTAGTTAGAGATGGAATAATTAATTAACTTATGGTTGAATGTTGATTTCCTGTCCTGAAGAGCAAAGATAATGTTATTAATAATAAATAATATAAATTGTTAGACACAGAATAGGCACTCAGGATATACAGAATCTAAAAGATACATAACCAGGGCATATCATGATAAACATGACATAATTTTTATCCCCTAGATGATAAAAGAAACCATCACAAGGCTAGCCCTTCTTTTGGGCATATGGTAGACTGCACTCCCAATACCCCCGTTTGAGAGTTGTCCAGATGACTTGCTTCATTTATGAAATGTGGGCAGAGGTGTTGTTTTACCTTTTGCATGGAACCCTGAAGAACCAGTGCATGGTGTCTTGGTTCTTTCTTCCCTATTAATTGCCATAACAATCCTGAAAGAATGAGATAGGGCCTCTGTCAGCTCTGTGGACCTACAGTTAACAGAACCTCCTACCCACATCAAACATCTGGTGTGAATACAAAATAAACACAATATTTTTAGCCATGAGATTTAGGGATTATTTGCTACTGCAGAGTAACCTAGCTACCCTGACTTACATGAAGTAAGATCAAAACTGAATCTGAAAGAATGAATAAGAGTTAATTAGAAACATGGAAAGGAGGAGTCTTTAAACAAAGTAGGGTATCAAAAGCAAGGAACAGGCAGATTTCAAAGTCTGTCATTCGGGGATAAAACACAAAATTAGTAACTTGGGTTTGATAAAATCAGCAGAGAAATCTCCTCAAAAAATAGGTTTTTTATCACATATTGAAGACCTGAGCAGAACTGGTGGAGTTGTTGAGGGAATATGGGATGAAGGAAATGTCAAGCATATGTTGGATAGAATGAGATTCTACTTTTCCTGGAGAGCATATGCTCCTTGGAAATCTCTGCTTTACTCATGTGATTCCTTTCCGTGGCCCGTGGCAATTGCAATCTGTGAGAATTTCTCACATTCAGCTTTTGACCTCTTAGACAATCTGCAGATTTTTGCCCTGGTGCCTTTTATAATCTACAGGTATTGTAAAAAGTGCACAGGAAAATTAAGCCAGAAAAAAAATTTACAGATGTTAAGAGCCTTAGTGAAATTAATGGTCTAGTCCCAATTGCAAAGCAGTTGAAATGAGGAATAAGGTTGAAATGTAAACAAACAGAAGTTGTATCATATTACACTTATTTAATATTAATGTATACACTTTTGAGGCTTTCTTGGTGGCTGAGTGGTAATCATCCTGCAATGCAGGAAATGCAGGAGACACAGTTTCGATTCCTGGGTCAGGTCGGCAAGATGCTCTGGAGGAGGGCAACGAAATCCACTCCAGTATTCTTGCTGAGAAAATCCCATGGACAAAGGAGCCTGGTGGGTCAGGGTTCATGGGGTCACAAAGAGTCAGACACGACTGAGCACACATCCATTTGCTTTTGAATTACTATATTGAATAGAGATGTTGTTTTTTCCTAGTTAAAGCTTTATGTAAAATGTAAAAGAAATGATTCTTGAAAATGTTGATGGATAAAACAGAAATATACAGTGCACTCTTTTAGTTGATCAATCCAAGTACAGCATGACATACAGTACTTAAGTGCTGGTAGAATTTTACAGGAGTTTAGTGTTAGATAACCTGCATCTTGATTATATGGAGATTCTCAGTGTGTTATCTGGGTTCTGAGTTTATACCTTCATGAGCGTGAACAAGGAAGGGCTCCTGCTCAAATCCCTTTGGCCCAAAGTTCTTTGCATAGCATCTGTTACAGTAGATTTCACCTTCTTTCCTAGTCACTGTAGTTTATACCAGACTCTTGCCACACTTGGCACATCAGAAACAATTTTGTGCCTGAGCTTTCCAGTTCCAATTACCTTCTCAGCAGCATTTATAAAATCCCCATATCTGGAACACTTCTCATCATCTCCCTATTTGTGAGTATTTCTAGACGTGCTGGGATCGATTGTAGTCCTCTAAGTTTGGATGCCCAGTCTCTCACTACCATCCATCTAGAGCCTGCCAGTGCCCCTGCTGCACCTCAGCTTTTTGGCCCATTCTTCTTTCCATAGCAGGATTTGCAGGTTGATCAGGAAATTCAGCAGGCCTGCTATGGAAATTTCTCCTGTGGAATCATGAATAGAAAGGAGTCGTGGAAGTTTCTCCTAACCTCTTATGCAGGATTCATGATGCTCCTACAAGCCCCAGCTTATTTCCACTCCCTGAACCAGCTTTTGGAGTTGGAGGGAGGGCCATGCAAATGTGTGCCCCACCTCCACAGGAGGCTGGGCAGAGGGAAGTGATGGGCCTATGGGAGTTAAGGAGCCAGGAGAATTTTTACAAGTTTGTGTGTATTGCATGTAATGAAACCTTTAGAGTTGCTATGAAATCTTTCTCTAACAGAATTTATGTTTTTCTGAATAATCTTATAGTATCTTAATAATGATGAATTTACACACTCAATTGCTAAATATTGGTCCTTGAAAAAGCACCTATTATTTTCAAATCCATTAATGGTATCTGAAATTATTCTTCCTTAGGAACTACATTTATTCTTAATACTATGCCGGTTCAATTCTTCTTCTTCAGGTTCTTTAAAATATAGTAACTCTCTTGGGAAAATAAAACAGTCCAAACAAAATGTGCAAACTAATTTGGTTGAAAATGAAAGTGTTAGTGGCTCAGTCATGTCCAACTCTTAGCCCACCAGGCTCCCCTGTCCAAGGAATTCTCCAGGCAATAATACTGGAGTAGGTAGCACTTCCCTTCTCCAGGGGATCTTCCTGACCCAGGGATAGAACCCGGGTCTCCTGTGTTGGAGGCAGATTCTTTACCATATGAGCCACCAGGGAAACCCAATTTGGTTATCAGTCTTCAAAATAACAGTGAAATTTCCTGACTATTTGGTTGTTCTATAATTAGTATGGAAATAAATGAACTATAAATAATCAGGCTTGTGGAGTATAAATGTAAACTTGTCAGGCTTAGCTAGTTAGAAACTGCTTTTGTGTGTATGTGTTTTCATTAGTCATAAAATGCCTGCAGAACTGCTTCCATGTCTCTTTTAAGTAGCTGAACTTTCTATACATGTATATCCCCTGGGGATATTGGAAATAGAACCTCCTCCCCCACCAAATTAAGTACCAGATTGTCTAGAAGCATAGACACAAGGGGTAAAATTTTACCTTTAGCTATATTAATGCAAATCTGGTCACAGTCATGAATATATTATTTTTAATCTTCTGGGTCTGAGATTGCTATATCAGAAATAGAATTTAGCCCATTTATACTGTGGATATAGCACATTACATATGTACCAGAGAACTCATCTTCTTTTGATTTCTTTTTACTAGTATTACAAAATATAGCCAACTTATTTTCTTATAGAATCTGAGAACAATCCCCAACCCTAAAACGGTAAGGGACTATCATTCCTATGTAAACCAGAGTGGTGCTTGACATTGCTAACCCTGGCAGACTCCCCCTCCAGAGTTATCACACAAAATAAGTTGATTGAATTGATCAGTGAACTCAGCCAATCACTGATTGATTCCATGAAGCAATCTTACCTCCCACGATGATGAGTAGTTTTTCAGCCTTGATAAAATTGAATGTTAGTATTGTATAGACACAGTTCAGATTTACCAGACTTTACTTAGGGCCCTTTTTTTATTTAGTTTCATTTCCCATTAATATTTAGCTGAATAGTGTGTGTGTATGTGTGTAAAAGGGGGTCAGGACTTTGTAGTCCTTAGATATCATGCATTATATTGCACTATTATGTATACTTACTCTGTCCACTCAAAATGCAGAAACTATAGATAAAAACTAAACATGATAGGCAAGAAAATGTAATGGTTTGGGATTTCCATTTGAAATGGAAACACACCAAGAGAATATGAACCTATCTTCATTGATATTTTAGTTTATATTTACATTACTTACTTACCTATCAGAAATATTCTTTGTTCCTGTCATTTATTTTACTTGTTTTCATGTACTCCACAGCATAATTGCAGATGGACCTCCTGGGATGGTGAGATGTTCTGTATATACACACTGGACAATCTATAAGTGACAGTGAATTTACTTGTCTAGGAGTTGACCTTGAAGGAGCGAGATTATGAATCATAATAATCAAAGTGTTGGGTCCCCATGCATAAATATAATGAATACTTACTGAGTAGTTACATTAGCAAAGCACAATCCATGTTTTACATGAATTATTTTCACTTAATCATCTCAACAGTCCTATAAGATATGCACTGTTTATTGCTGTTTAGTCACTCAGTTGTGTCCGACTCTTTGCAACTTCGTGAACTGCAGCACGTCAGGCTTCCCTGTCCTTCACAATCTCCTTGAGTTTTCTCAAACTCATGTCCATTGAGTCAGTGATGCCGTCCATCCATCTCATCCTCTGTCACCCCCTTCTTTTGCCCTCCATCTTTCTCAGCATCAGGGTCTTTTCCAGTGGATCAGCTCTTCATATCAGGTGGCCAGAGTATTGGAGCTTCAGCTTCAGCATCAGTCCTTTCAACAAATATTCAAGGTTGATTTCCTTTAGGATTGATTGTTTTCATCTCCTTGCAGTCCAAGAGACTCTCAAGAGTCTTCTCCAGCATCACAGTTCAAAAGCATCAATTCTACAGTACTTAGCCTTCATTATAGTCCAACTTTCACATCCATACATGACTAGTGGAAAAACCATAGCTTTGACTATATGTACCTTTGTCAATAAAGTGTCATCTCTGCCCTCTAATACACTCTCTAGGTTTGTTATAGCTTTTTTTCAAGGAGCAAGCATCTTTTAACTTCATGGCTACAGTCACAGTCTATCTTGATTTTGGAGCCCAAGAAAATGAAATCTGACACTGTTTCCATATTTTCCTCAATGTTATTGTCCATTATTTGTACATGAGGAAAGTAAGTCTTGGAATGCTTAAGTCATTACTTACAACTGCTTAACATGTATTCTTTATCTTTCAATTTTATTGAGAAGTAATTGATATATATAATGATATAAGTTTAAGGTGTACAACATGATGGTTTGACTTAAATATATTGTGAAATGGTCACAATTATAGGTTTACCTAACCTTTATTTCATTTAAACACAATAAAAGAAAAAAATTCTCCTTGTGATGCTGAATGTGTGTTTTTAAACAACATGCTATAACAATGTAGGGTATTTGTTTCAATATGTATGAGTTCCTTGAATAGGAAGACTATATAGTTATGTAATTACCAATATAAAAATCAAAGCAAGGCTTTATTCTCTTTTTAACACTAGCCACACCTAAAAGTGAAAAATGGACGTCTCAGTGTTGTCAACCATGTATTTTTGGTTGCAAGATTCATAGGATGAATATAATACCATGATCAAAAAGTAGAAGGGGAATGTTATGGAGAAAGATTGAAATACTAGCAGTATTTCCTAGGCTTATCACATGACTGCACTGGAAATCTCAGATAATAGACTGTTTAAAGAATCAGAGCTAATAGGCCAGTTCATTTCTTTACATAAGGTGTTCTTATTCTTCTCAGATATAAATTAGCCCAATCATATTAAATATCACACACTGTATGTAGAGCTGGGTAATGATCTCCATCAAATAATGAGTGCAGAGGGTTCACTTCACGCAGAGTACCTCTGTTCCAGCTGTTTCTACTTATCTTCATTTTCCTAATTGGGTTACAATTAGGCTGTGATTGAGACATTAGCATGGGAATTGGAGCCTTTCAACAAAAGGGTTTACTTCTTTTATTGTTTTGTGGTTCTCAACTTTCAGAGGCCTATTTCTTGCTACATGTTAATTAAAAAATATTACAAACTGTTTAAGACAAGTTTATGGCATACAAAGAATAACCTATTTACACCTGTATAGAACTAGCAATTTGACTGTAAGAAAAATACTATTCAGGATTTTTTTTTCAATTTTGACTAGGGTATGAAATATTTATTTTAAAACTATTATTTTTGTTTCTGACATCGTCCCTAGGTCTGACTTTGCTTACTAAATGGAAAGCTATCAGATGAACAAGCTTTAGATTGGAATGGTAAAAGTCAAGAATAAGTCCTTGCTATTTAGAATATGATCCTTGGATCAAGAGCATCAGTATCACCAGGGAGCTTGTTGGAAATTCAGCATCTCAAACGTGGTTGATTTTAATCCTATTGAAACAGAATCTGCATTTTAACAAGATCCCTGAGTAATTGATATGCATATTAAAGTTTGAGAAATTCTGTTAGAGCCTGATTATAGCAACAAATTAAAGGCAATTCCAAATTTAAAAAATTATCTCATCATGCATTCTGATCATTTATAAGAAAATATGAAATCTCAACTAGTAGTCTAGTGACAATTAGGCTTAACTTTTTAATAACATCACTACTTTAGATTTTAAAGAATAAATTAAAAGATTTTAAAAACATTATATGAGAAAAGTATAGGGGCAGAGTTGAGTTAGAAATTGTTGGTTCTTTTGGCTGTTCTCTATGGAATCTAGACAGTCTAATTTTTTTCCCTGTGGGTCAGGGCTGCTGAAACTTGAAGACTCATAATAAGGCTCCACAATCAGCGGAAAGTGTTTCATTCCATTTATAAATCTCCCCACTATGTTTTCCTATTCATTTTAGTAATCTTGGACCTCTTATTACTTCTCTTTACCCAATTAAATGCACTTTGTCATTTAAAACTTTAGTAATATGTTTTCAGGACTTCCCTGGTAGTCCAGTGGTTTAGACTCTGCACTTCCACTGCAGGGGTTGCAAGTTTGATCCCTAGTTAGAGAATGAACATCCCACATTCCATGCCTCTCAGTCAAAAAACAAGTGTGTTTTTTAAATTCCTGTTTTAGAAGAGCAGATTCCTAAGGACTGCTGTGCTATTTATTAGAGGGTAACCTATTGCCAGCCATCAATGTCAAGGTGACTTAGCTGAGACTTTTGCAGTTGTCCTGTGAGAAGCAGGACACCCTTGTTAAGCTTTTCATTCTGTTGGTGATCACTATTATCTTCTCTTCGTTTGTTGCTTTGGTGTCCTGAGATTTGAGAATATTACCCACTAGTTTTGTCTGTATTTCAATTACAGGACTACCCAGTTCCTGCTTGAGGTGGAATTTTATCATTTCTGTAACTGGTTTGATAGCCCAGAGAAGGCAATGGCAACCCACTCCAGTACTCTTGCCTAGAAAATCCCATGGACGGAGGAGTCTGGTAGGCTGCAGTTCAAAGGGTCGCTAAGAGTTGGACATGACTGAGCAACCTCACTTTCACTTTCACTTTTCACTTTCCTGCATTGGAGAAGGAAATGACAACCCACTCCAGTGTTTTTGCCTGGAGAATCCCAGGGATGGGGGAGCCTGGTCGGCTGCTGTCTATGGGGTCGCACAGAGTCAAACACTACTGAAGTGACTTAGCAGCAGTAGCAGTAACTGGTTTGGTAGCCAGGACTGGTACTATTTGGAGCAAGTCATTGGAGGACAGTTTATCCAGGCTTCAAAAATTATCTCTGCTGCAATTTGCCATGTGCTTCATCTTATCCACATTATATACAATCGATATTCGGAATACCTATATGCCCCAGCCTCTCTTTTCTCTTCCTTCACTTTCATCATCAACTATTAACCTTTTCAAAGAACTTGGGGAAAGGTGCAGGCCCTTGCTGCTTCATAATTCTTACAGGACCTGAATATATGTCCTGATCTGTGGCTGTATTCTGAGATAATGAAGGGATTGCCATCCTTGCCTTCTGCTCCCCTACTAAGCATTGATTAATGCAGCAAACACTGGTTCCTTGTACCTGGACAAGTATGTCCTTCTTTATTCTACATGAGCTCTTCATTGGAAGAAGTTTATATATTCCTGGTCAGCTCAGTCACTTTCCAAGTATTCATATAGGTGCTCACAAGACATTTCGCCCAGGGAATCTCTGTGGCCATCTATACTTTTTACTACCTGAGAACCATTTTCTGACTGAAGTTCTCCTTTGTGTTTGTGGCTCATTTTGCTAGACATGTGCCTTTGGGATTACCTGTGTAACTCTTCTTTAAAGTGTCCCTTCCCTGATAGCTTTATTCTTTTCACTGTGGGAACTCTATTCATAGTGACTCTGGATGAGCTGTTTCTACTCATTCTTGGTGCTAGTATCAGCCACCAGTCTGATCCTCATATTATTTTCTGTTACTTACAACAATAAACCTTAAATAACTCAGGTACACACATGTCTTCATTCTCTTTACTTCCTTAAAAGAATTTTGAAAAACATGGCCAAAATTTAAAATTACACTTAAACTGAGGTGGTGAAATTTTGGATTTTTGGCTTATTCTATTTACTTTAAGATTTGAATTGTTTCATAGTGATGATAGTTTTAAAAAATATAATTTTTTCCCAAATAGTTTTAAAGATTAAAAATGAAGAAACATACAGAATTCCTATGAACAAATTTGTCAAGCTCTTGTATGGGTATGCTATTATTGACTCAGGCAAAGCAACAATGTCATGAAAGTTTAAGCTTTCAGTAACCCACATTGCCATGTGGTTCCCTGTGTGTGAATACTCTTCTTCCCCAAAACACAAATCTTGGTCCCTACAAAGCAGGCATTTTATTAATTTTGATCTCAAAATGGTCTTTCTTGCTCAATAACTTCTAATCCTCCAACTCAATTCTAATTCTCTTCTCTACTTCTCTCTAAATAATTCATATTATTTGTATTTTTTAATATTTCCTACCACCAGAATATAACTTCCATGAAGGCATACAATATATTCAGTACCTATAAGGGTGCCTACAACATAGTGAGCACTAAGTAAATGCTTGCTAAATGGATAGATAAGCAAGAGAATTGATGTCAGGTAATATGCTTTTGGGGCTTCCCAGGTGGTGCTAGTGGTAAAGAATCTACCTGCTGATGCAGGAGATGCAGTTTTGATGCCTGGGTTGGGCAGATCCCCTGGAGTAGGAAATGGCAACCCACTCCAGTATTCTTGCCTGGAAAATCCCATGGACAGAGGAGCCTGTCATACTACAGTGCATGGGCTCACAAAGAGTTGGACACGACTAAGTGACTGAGCACATACATGCACAAATATGCTCTTACACCCTTAGGGTGTCTTGATGTATGAGAGCTGGGCCCTTAGAGGGTCTCTTTTCTTGATATCTTTTGCACTGGATGCTCTACAAATTCTTGACACCTAGATTCAAACTGATGAACCTATGGATAGCTAAAATACATAGGAGCATCTATTAAGATTTACTACCAACAGGAGTAGAAATTGTGAATTACCACAATGATCCAAGATCATCTATATCCTGAATATTGTGGACCCTGGGTAAATGTAAAAGATGTTAGGATTTTTTATTCCTCATAGCCACTCCACTGTGAATTAGCTGAAAGAAATTGGAATTTCCTCAAGATCTATAATAACCAGAAGAAAAGTAAATAAGTTTGATGTTCCTTACACACCTCATTGGTGAGAGCCAATACCAGAAAGGAAGGGAAAGAAATGGTAAGCACTCAAAACACTCACTGAATTAGTAAGCTGGCCTTCAGATAGCAGAGAAAGATGAAGAGCATTGTGATAAGGAGCTGCTTCAGAAGGCCATGTTTCTGATTCATTTTCATACTGTGAATGCATCTTTTAAACAAGGATTTAAGGAAGGTGTCTTTACTGAATACGTGTGGAGAAAGCTGCCTCTGCTCTATAATGAGTTTCTTTCAATGAAGAGTGATACTTCACATGAGTTATCCCAACTCATGTTAAAATTATAGAAGAGATGCATGTTGGGCCAGAGCAAATGTAAATGGCTGTATCACTCCAGTGCCATCGTGTGATGATGTGTTATGTCTTAAAATGAAAAGAAGTATATTTTAATTCAATTATTAAAACAACAAGTGGAAAAGTAAAAGACAACTTGGTATATTGTCAGTTATGTTTTCCTCCATCTTAAAATAAAAATATGTTTTCTTTTCAGTTTTTCTCAAGAAATACTGTGGACCCTCAATGACCCAGAAGCCTACCACAGTAAGTGCATTTCTTTGTCTATAAACTTGAGATCAAGAACAAATAAAGTCTCCAATGTTTAAAAGCAATGAACAGACAGCTTTACATTGGAAGCATATTGTGTTATTTGGATAAGGCAAGAGAAAATGGGAAAGTAAGAAGCTGTGAACAAGGTCTGTAAAGACATTTTCTCTACCTGGCCGACATAGTTTTTATAGAGATTATTTCATTTGCCATTAGCAGGCATTTTACTTCCTCAGTATCATGATTTGGCCTATGTCTTTTTTTTTTCTTTTTGTAAAATTAAGAGTTGAATTTTAGGTCAATGTGTTCTAACCTGTGCAGATTCCCTTCCACCCCTAAAAACTATTTTAAGTACCTATATGGATACTATACCCTCTTAAACTGCAAGCTCCACAGATGGGGAATTGAGTCCAATGGAAAACTGAGATTCCTACTACCACTTTAGCCCCATCCTTTTGTGTTTTAATAGTTAATATTAAAGCATCCTTTGTGTTTTAATAGTTAATATTCTACCTTTATAAATCATTCCTGGAGTTTGTGAGATTGTTTCCCATTTTGACACAAATCCACTTGGAATTGCCAAAAAATGGACATTTTATTGGACATCTACAATTTTGCATAAATTAGATTCTTATTCCTCTTCCCCTTTCCTCTGCTCTCTCCCTCCCACTGTTAGTCACTCTCCTTTTCTCCTCTTCTTCTTTCTATTTTCTTTTCTTGGCCTACCTATTGCTTTCAGAATGGGAAAAGCACAAAGGCCCTCACTCTTTTTGCAAATATTTATCTCTCTGGTCAAAAGAACCCTGAATCTAAAGTCTGTTTACTTTTAACCAAGTGTGCAGTTTTTTTCCCCTAAGAGATTGTGTGTTCCATTAGTAGATTCAAGGCTAAATGTCAACTGATGGGTCTTAATTCTCTCTCAATAAGCTTGATTACTGGTTCTGCCTCTTTGTTTTCTCTTTGGAGAAATGAAGAAACTACCAGTCATGTGTAAGATGCAGTTATCTTTCATCTGCAGTTGATCAGCTCTGTGCTTATCTCCAGGAATCCCTGGAAGTCTGGTACCGACATTTGATAAGAATGAAGATGTATTAGTTATTGATAAAGGGCAGTTTACAGTTTGAATTTCTCATATAGGTGCCTAGTGCCAAATTCTCTACATTATTTGGAGATGAATTGATGGCTTATGCTTGGTTCAATCTACAGAGCCTGGTCTTAGCTATATAATCGGTAGGGTGTAAAAAAAAAAAAATACTGTTGTAAAGTTTTGAGTGAGCAACTCTGAAAACAAGAAGCCTTAGATATGTTTTGTTGGTTTATAATCTAAAGACAGAAGACATCTGCAATTGAGAAAGGAATTGCAGATGTTCTGCAATGGGCTGCACCTGGAAATGTCATACCTTCTATGGTGGTACAGTCTTTTTCCTGCTGTACTGTGCTCTTTGCTTTTTTTTAAAGCTTTTTGTCAGTACATCCTATGGAGGCTTGTGAGTCCTCTCAATCATCTGGCCCTTTGTAATGGATGCAATTGATCTTTATTCAGATATAATTGAGAGGTCACTTCAGATAATATATTATTACTTTCATTTTCTTCCTTGCACTAACTCTGACTAGAGTAAAGCATTCATTTGTAAAATGAAACACAGAATAGTAATAAGAGATTTGTTCCTATTTCTAAAGCCTTTCAGGATGTGAACATTTTAGAGAAATGTCAGATTATAAAATAAAGGGGTGAGACTCCAAGGAATTTTGGAGGAAAAATCACTGGGAAGTGGTGTTTGACATCTATTTCAATTCAGTGTAACAGATTTTTGGGCTGTATCTCATTGGATTAGTGGATGTTTATTTAATGTCATTATCTTCTCCAAAAATATGCAAATAAGACCTTTTAAAAGAATTAGCAAGTAGGTGTTCCCAACTTACAGACAATAACTGAAGATCACATTTTAGGGATAGTGAATTTAGAGTCTGTAAGTGCCTATTTGACTTTGGTTCACTAAAATTTTGCAATAAACTTAAGAAAAACATACCATTTAAGGCAGGATTACTTATAGTTATTTTAAAAGCATTGCTATTAAATTTCAAAATAATGCTTAATTTTATTGTTTATTCCCATGGTATCCACAGAATTTTTGTTAGATGTCCTTAAAAAACTGAAAGATGCATATTAGCATCTGAAAGCCTCAATAATATTTATAAGATGAATATTGAAAGATATTCCTAGTATTGGTGATTACGCTGAATAGAAGGTAACCTTATAACTTTCATGCCAATTGTCAAACTTCACTGTAATTTTTAAAAATGCCTATATATAATACATTTTTGTAACACACACATATTAGTTTCTTAGTGCTCTATTTACAAGCTAGATAACAAATGGAGAAATACTAAAAAGGTGTTTACCACTTCTTCCATATATTTCAAATTATAATCATGAATGTCTTTTGGAAAACCTGTATCATATACATTCACATTAAAACTGAATCAATATCATTTAATTTAGGAAACATCTGTAGCACCCATGATTCAGGACACAAAGGTTTTAACATATCTTTTTCAGTTTACATTGCCTTCTCAACCCATTTTCCATCCCTAAGATTGCCAGAATAGAAATATCTGTATTTTTCTTTTGATAAGAACTTTGTCATACCCTATTTTCTGAATAATACTTCAGAATTTTCAAAGTGTTATTCAGCTATGCTTCCCTGATCTCTCCAGCTAAACTGTATTTAAGAAGAATTGAATTTTTTTTCTTTGAAATCAACTTTACATTTAAATATACTCCAAAGAAATTAAAAAACAGAGAGACTCAGCTGTGACAACCTAGTTTCAGATAATGGTTTTACTCCTTCCCTAAGTGAGCAGCTCAGATGTAGTTTGACAGCTTTATCACTAGAAAAAAACAAAATGGAAGAAAAATTTCTCATCTTCATCCAGTTCAGTTCAGTCACTCAGCTGTTTCCGACTCTTTGCGATCCCATGAACCGCAGCACGCCAGACTTCCCTGTCCATCACCAACTCCCAGAGTCCATCCAAACCCATGTCCATTGAGTCGATGATGCCATCCAACCATCTCATCCTCCATCGTCCCCTTCTCCTCCCACCCCCAATCCTTCCCAGCATCAGAGTCTTTGCAAATGAGTCAGCTCTTCGCATCAGGTGGCCAAAGTATTGGAGTTTCAGCTTCAGCATCAGCCCTTCCAATGAACACCCAGGACTGATCTCCTTTAGGATGGACTGGTTGGATCTCCTTGCAGTCCAAGGGACTCTCAAGAGTCTTCTCCAAGACCACACTTCAAAAGCATCAATTCTTCAGCACTCAGCTTTCTTTATAGTCCAACTCTCACATTCATACATGACCACTGGAAAAACCATAGCCTTGACTAGACCGACCTTTGTTGACAAAGTAATGTCTCTGATTTTTAATATGCTGTCAAGGTTGGTCATAATCTTCCTTCCAAGGAGTAAGTGTCTTTTAATTTCGTTGCTGCAATCACCATCTGCACTATCATCACAATCACCACAATCATCATCTTCATTAGATGCTTGTTTTTGCCAAACTTGGATGTGACTGTCAAATACATTCAAGGATAAGATTTATTTATCATTGTAAATTGGTGATATCTAATGAGAATACACAGGCTTCCCTTGTGGCTCACCTGGTAAAAGGATTCACCTGGAATGTGGGAGACCTGGGTTCGATCCCTGGGTTGGGAAGATCCCCTGAAGAAGGGAAAGGTTATCCACTCTGGTATTCTGGCCTGGAAAATTCCATGGACTGTATAGCCATGGGGTCACAAAGAGTCGGACAAGAATGAGCGACTTTCACTTTTTTTTTTTTTTTTTATGTTGTAACATACATTCATACTTCAATCCTTTCTTATTCTTTTTTTTTTTTTTTTTAGTTGGAGGCTAATTACTTCAGAACATTGCAGTGGGTTTTGTCACACTTTGACATGAATCAGCCATGGAGTTACGTATATTCCCCATCCCGATCCCCTCCTCCCACCTCCCTCTCCACCCAGATTTCTCTGGGTTTTCCCAGTGCACCAGGCCAGAGCACTTGTCTCATGCATCCCACTTGGGATGGTGATCTGTTTCACCCTAGATAATATACATGCTGTTCTCTCAAAATATCCCACCCTCGCCTTCTCCCACAGAGTCCAAAACTCTGGTCTGTACATCTGTGTCTCTTTTTCTATTTTGCATATAGGGTTATCATTACCATCTTCCTAAATTCCATATATATGTGTTAGTATACTGTAATGTTCTTTATCTTTCTGGCTTACTTCACTCTGTATAATGGGCTCCAGTTTCATCCATCTCATTAGAACTGATTCAAATGAATTCTTTTTTAATGGCTGAGTAATATTCCATGGTGTATATGTACCACAGCTTCCTTATCCATTCGTCTGCTGATGGGCATCTAGGTTGCTTCCATGTCCTGGCTATGATAAACAGTGCTGCAATGAACACTGGGGTGCACATGTCTCTTTCAGATCTGGTTTCCTCAGTGTGTATGCCCAGAAGTGGGATTGCTGGGTCATATGGCAGTTCTATATCCAGTTTTTTAAGAAATCTCCACCCTGTTCTCCATAGCAGCTTTACTAGTTTGCATTCCCACCAATAGTGTAAGAGGGTTCCCTTTTCTCCACACCGTCTCCAGCATTTATTGCTTGTAGACTTTTGGATAGCAGCCATCCTGACTGGCGTGTAATGGTACCTCGTTGTGGTTTTGATTTGCCTTTCTCTGATAATGAGTGATGTTGAGCATCTTTTCATGTGTTTTTTAGCCATCTGTATGTATTCCTTGGAGAAATGTCTGTTTAGTTCTTTGGCCCACTTTTTGATTGGGTCTTTTATTTTTCTGGAATTGAGCTGGAGGAGTTGCTTGTATATTTTTGAGATTAATCCTTTGTCTGTTGCTTTGTTTGCTATTATTTTCTCCCAATCTGAGGGCTGTCTTTTCACCTTGCTTATTTTCCTTTGTTGTGCAAAAGCTTTTAAGTTTCATTAGGTCCCATTTGTTTATTTTTGCTTTTATTTCCAATATTCTGGGATGTGGGTCATAGAGGATCCTGCTGTGATTCATGTCGATAGTGTTTTGCCTATGTTCTCCTCTAGGAGTTTTATAGTTTCTGGTCTTACATTTAGATCTTTAATCCATTTTGAGTTTATTTTTGTGTATGGTGTTAGAAAGTGTTCTAGTTTCATTCTTTTACAGGTGGTTGACCAGTTTTCCCAGCACCACTTGTTAAAGAGGTTGTCTCTTTTCCATTGTATATCCTTGTCTCCTTTGTCGAAGATAAGGTATCCATAGGTTCGTGGATTTATCTCTGGGCTTTATATTCTGTTCCATTGATCTATATTTCTGTCTTTGTGCCAGTACCATACTGCCTTGATGACTGTGGCTTTGTAGTAGAGACTGAAGTCAGGCAGATTGATTCCTCCAGTTCCATTCTTCTTTCTCAAGATTACTTTGGCTATTTGAGGTTTTTTGTATTTCCATACAAATTGTGAAATTATTTGTTCTAGTTCAGTGAAAAATACCCTTGGTAGCTTGATAGGGATTGCATTGAATGTATAGATTGCTTTGGGTAGTATAGCCATTTTGACAATATTGATTCTTCTAATCCACGAACATGGTATGTTTCTCCATCTGTTTGTGTCCTCTTTGATTTCTTTCATCATTGTTTTATAGTTTTCTATGTATAGGTCTTTTGTTTCTTTATGTAGATATACTCCTAAGTATTTTATTCTTTTTGTTGCAATGGTGAATGGTATTGTTTCCTTAATTTCTCTTTCTGTTTTCTCATTGTTAGTGTATAGGGATGCAAGGGATTTCTGTGTGTTAATTTTATATCCTGCAACTTTACTATATTCATTGATTAGCTCTAGTAATTTTCTGGTAGAGTCTTTAGGGTTTTCTATGTAGAGGATCATGTCATCTGCAAACAGCGAGAGTTTCACTTCTTCTTTTCCTATCTGGATTCCTTTTACTTATTTTTTCTGCTCTGATTGCTGTGGCCAAAACTTCCAACACTATGTTGAATAGTAGTGGTGAGAGTGGGCACCCTTGTTCCTGATTTCAGGGGAAATGCTTTCAATTTTTCACCTTTGAGGGTAATGCTTGCTGTGGGTTTATCATGTATAGCTTTTATTATGTTGAGGTATGTTCCTTCTATTCCTGCTTTCTGGAGAGTTTTAATCATAAATAGGTGTTGAATTTTGTCAAAGGCTTTCTCTGAATCTATTGAGATAATCATATGGTTTTTATCTTTCAATTTGTTAATGTGGTGTATTACATTGATTGATTTGCAGATATTAAAGAATCCTTGCGTTCCTGGGATAAAGCCCACTTGGTCATGGTGTATGATTTTTTTTAATATATTGTTGGATTCTGTTTGCTAGAATTTTGTTAAGGATTTTTGCATCTATGTTCATCAGTGATATTGGCCTGTAGTTTTCTTTTTTTGTGGCATCTTTGTCTGGGTTTGGAATTAGGGTGATGGTGGCCTCATAGAATGAGTTTGGAAGTTTACCTTCTTCTGCAATTTTCTGGAAGAGTTTGAGTAAGATAGGTGTTAGCTCTTCTCTAAATTTTTGGTAGAGTTCAGCTGTGAAGCCATCTGGTCCTGGGCTTTTGTTTGCTGGAAGATTTCTGATTACAGTTTCAATTTCCTTGCTTGTGATGGCTCTGTTAAGATCTTCTATTTCTTCCTGGTTCAGTTTTGGAAAGTTATACTTTTCTAAGAATTTGTCCATTTCTTCCAAGTTGTCCATTTTATTGGCATAGAGTTGCTGGCAGTGGTCTCTTATGATCCTTTGTATTTCAGTGCTGTCTGTTGTGATATCTCCATTTTCATTTCTAATTTTGTTAATTTGATTCTTTGTTTCTTAATGAGTCTTGCTAATGGTTTGTCAATTTTGTTTATCTTTTCAAAAAACCAGCTTTTAGCTTTGTTGATTTTTGCTATGGTCTCTTTAGTTTCTTTTGCATTTATTTTTGCCCTAATTTTTAAGATTTCTTTCCTTCTACTAACCCTGGGGTTCTTCATTTCTTCCTTCTCTAGTTGCTTTAGGTGTAGAGTTAGGTTATTTATTTGACTTTTTTCTTGTTTCTTGAGGTAAGCCTGTAATGCTATGAATCTTCCCCTTAGCACTGCTTTTACAGTGTCCCATAGGTTTTGGGTTGTTGTGTTTTCATCTTCATTCATTTCTATGCATGTTTTGATTTCTTTTTTTATTTCTTCTATGATTTGTTGGTTATTCAGAAGCATGTTATTTGGCCTCCATATGTTTGATTTTTTAACAATTTTTTTCCTGTAACTGAAATCTAACCTTACTGCAGTGTGGTCAGAAAAGATGACTGGAATGATTTCAATTTTTTTGAATTTTCCAAGACTAGAGTTATGGCCCAGGATGTGATCTATTCTGGAGAACGTTCCGTGTGCACTTGAAAAAAAGGTGAAGTTGATTGTTTTGGGGTGAAATGTCCTATAGATATCAATTAGGTCTAGCTGGTCCATTGTGTCATTTGAGGTTTGTGTTTCCTTGTTAATTTTCTGTTTAGTTGATCTATCCATATTTGTGAGTGGGGTATTAAAGTCTCCCACTATTATTGTGTTACTATTAATTTCCTCTTTCATACTTGTTAGCATTTGCCTTACATATTGTTGTGCTCCTATGTTGGGTGCATATATATTTATAATTGTTATATCTTCTTCTTGGATTGATCCTTTGATCATTATGTAGTGTCCATCTTTGTCTCTTTTCACATCCTTTATTTGAAAGTCTATTTTATCTGATATGAGTATTGCAACTCCTGCTTTCTTTTGGTCTCCATTTGCATGAAATATTTTTTTCCAGCCTTTCACTTGTAGTTTGTATGTGTCTCGTGTTTTGAGGTGGGTCTCTTGTAGACAGCATATATAGGGGTCTTGTTTTTGTATCTATTCAGCCAGTCTTTGTCTTTTGGTTGGGGCATTCAACCCATTTAAATTTAAGGTAATTATTGATAGGTGTGGTCCCATTGCCATTTACTTTGTTGTTTTGGGTTCACGTTTATACAACCTTTCTGCATTTCCTGTCTAGAGAAGATCCTTTAGCATTTGTTGAAGAGCTGGTTTAGTGGTGCTGAATTCTCTCAGCTTTTGCTTGTCTGTAAAGCTTTTGAATTCTCCTTCATATCTGAATGAGATCCTTGCTGGGTACAGTAATCTAGGTTGCAGGTTATTCTCTTTCATTACTTTAAGTATGTCTTGCCATTCCCTTCTGGCCTGGAGGGTTTCTATTGATAGATCAGCTGTTATCCTTATGGGAATCCCTTTGTGTGTTATTTGTTGTTTCTCCCTTGTTGCTTTTAATATTTGTTCTTTGTGTTTGATCTTTGTTAATTTGATTAATATATGTCTTGGGATGTTTCGCCTTGGGTTTATCCTGTTTGGGACTCTCTGGGTTTGTTGGACTTGGGTGGCTATTTCCTTCCCCATTTTAGGGAAGTTTTCAGCTATTATCTCCTCGAGTAACTTCTCATGGCCTTTCTTTTTGTCTTCTTCTTCTGGGACTCCTATGATTCGAATGTTGGGGCGTTTCACATTGTCCCAGAGGTCCCTGAGGTTGTCCTCATTTCTTTTGATTCTTTTTTCTTTTTTCCTCTCTGCTTCATTTATTTCCACCATTTTATCTTCTACCTCACTTATCCTATCTTCTGTCTCCATTATTCTACTCTTGGTTCCCTCCAGAGTGTTTTTTATTTCATTGATAGCATTATTCATTTTTAATTGACTCTTTTTTATTTCTTCTAGGTCTTTATTAAACATTTCTTGCATCTTCTCAGTCTTTGTCTCCAGGCTATTTATCTGTGACTCCATTTTGTTTTCAAGATTTTGGATCATTTTTATTATCATTATTCTAAATTCTTTTTCAGGTAGATTCCCTATCTCCTCCTCTTTTGTCTGACTTGGTGGGTATTTTTCATGTTCCTTTACCTGTTGGGTATTTCTCTGCCTTTTCATCTTGTTTAGATTGCTGTGTCTGGAGTGGGCTTTCTGTATTCTGGAGGTCTGTGGTTCCTTTTTATTGTGGAGGTTTTACCCAGTGGGTGGGGTTGGACGATTGGCTTGTCAAGGTTTCCTGGTTAGGGAAGCTTGCGTCGGTATTCTGGTGCATGGAACTATATTTCTTCTCTCTGGAGTGCAATGGAGTGCCCAGTAATGAGTTTTGAGATGGGTCTATGTGTTAGGTGTGACTTTGGGCAGCCTGTGTGTTGATGTTCAGGGCTATGTTCCTGTGTTGCTGGAGAATTTGCGTGGTGTGTCTTGCTCTGAAACTTACTGGCTCTTGGGTGGTGGTTGGTTTCAGTGTAGGTATGGAGGCTTTTGGATGGTCTCTTATTACTTAATGTTCCATGTAGTCAGGAGTTTTCTGGTGTTCTCAGGTTTGGGGCTTAAGTCTCCTGCCTCTGGATTTCAGTTTTATTCTTCCAGTAGTCTCAAGACTTCTCCAACTATACAGCACTGATAATAAAACTTCTAGGTTAATGGTGAAAAGATTCTCCCCCGTGAGGGACACCCAGAGAAGATCACAGAGTTACATAAAGAAGAGGAGAGGGAGGAGGGAGATAGAGATGAGCAGGAGGAGAAAAAGGGGGACTCAAGAGGAGAGAGACAGATCTCCACAGTTGTCTGTTCCCAGAGTGTTCTCTATAGCCCAGAAACCCACAAAGATTCACAGAATTGGATTGGGAAGAGTAGGGGAAAGGAGGAAATAGAGGTGTTCTGAGGTAGAAAACGGAGAGTCAAGATTGGGAGAGAGTAATCAACACACTCCTGAATAAAAATGGGAACTGAATATTGGATTCTTAAATGTCCACAATTTATATCATATACTGAAAAACAAAGATTAAAAATCTAGAGTAGAGGTTAGACTCTTAAAAATACAATATTAAAAACAAAAACCAAAAACCACAAAATTTTAGAATTATATATGAAGTTCAGTTTAAAAATAGGGCTACTCTTTTTTTTTTGCAAGGTTATAGTGTAATGAAAATGAAAATTAAGGAGTAGTAGAGGAGTAATAGAGGACTTTAAAAGGAAATAAAAGAAAAATAGAAAAAAGAAGAGAAAAAGGGAAAAAAAAAGAATAAAAAATTTTTCCTAATTAAAAAAATCGTAAAAATCTATGAAAATGAAAGTTAAGGAGTAATGGTGGGAGTAACAGGGAATTTTAAAAGAAAATAAAAGAGGAAAAAATAAAAAACAAAATTTTTTAATTAAAAAAAAGTAAAAATATATCTAGGAATTTCTCTGGAGCCGTTGCGGTCAGTGCGGTTCAGTTTCAGATAGCTCCTCATTCCAGCTCACACTTCTCGATATCTACAGGCCCCTTCCGGTGTAGTCGGTGTTATCTACAGGGATTTTAATCTGTTGCACCGGTCCCTTCTGAAGCAGTTCCCTTTGTTTATTTGGCTTCTGTTTGCCGGTCTCTTCAGTGCCTAATTTCCGCCCTGACACAGGCGGGCAGAGGTGGTCTCTTATTCAGGTTGCGGTTCTGTCGCACTGTGGGGAGAGACTGGCACTGCTTTCCCCATCTACGCTGCTCAGGCTCCCAGCTGCTCTATGTGGAGCATGCCCTGCGCTGCTCTCAGTTCCACCCCTCGGGTGTTCCACAAAAGTGCAGAACAAAAGGCTGTGCCTGCGTTTTGTGCCTTCCCCGTCCAAGCGGCTCAGGCAGCCAGGAGCTTGACGGGTGCACTCTCCCTGCGTGCAGCGCACTTTCTCCCCTCCACAGTCCCAGCCTCAGTTTTCTGCCCGCACCAGTGGAGTGCGTGCGCCTTCTCCCCTCCGCGTCCCCAGCCCCAGTCCCCGCCCGCGCTGGCCGGGTGCGTGCACCCTGTGTCTCGTCGCGACCCTCCCGGCGGATGTCAACCATCCAGAATCTCAGGAAGTCTTTGGTTAAAAACTGGAGGCCTGTTTGCAGTGTGGTGGGGGATGTGGTCCTTGGGGCCGAGCCTGCCCCTTTCCCCTCCCCCCTGCCTCCTGCCTCCGGTGGGGCTGGGCTTGTCCGCAGCCTGCGAGCTTTTCTCTGGACTTGCTCAGACCCTTTGTTCTGCAAACGGCTGGTAGTGTGTTCAGGCCGGTTAATTTTCTCTCTCTCTTTTGCTGTCCCACAGTTTAAGTTGGTAACTCACAAAAGCTCCTTCCAATTGTTCTCAGGGCACTCAGGCCCGGTCCTTACCCTAAGCAATGCCGCCCACTCCTCTCCGTTCCGCCCCCACTTGCTGGTGGCGGATGCGGGAGTCCGGGGTACTTTTATGCTGGGAGTTGCTTTTAGGCACATAATCTGTGGGTTTTATTTATTCTTCCCCTCCCAGTTAGGTTGCCCTCCAAGATTCAAAAACTTCCCCCAGACCCGCCAATGCGAGGGTTTCCTGGTGTTGGGAAACTTCCTCTATTAAGACTCCCTTTCCTGGACGGATCTCCGTCCTTAGCTCTTTTGTCTCTCTTTTTATCTTTTATATTTTGTCCTACCTCCTTCGAAGACAGTGGGCTGCTTTTTCAGCTAGCGATCAGAAGTTGTTTTGTGAAGTTTGCTCTACATTCAATTGTTCTTTCGATGAATTTGTAGGGGAGAAAGTGGTCTCGCCGTCCTATTCCTCCACCATCTTGGCTCCTCCTCCGACTTTCACTTTCATAATGAGAATAAGAGCAAATGTTTCCCTTTAAAATAGAAGGAATTGTAGTCAGTATATTTTTTATTTCTTCCTTCCTTCCTTTCTTTATTTCTTCTCTCTTTTGTTTTGTTGGGCCTTAGCTGTAACATGTGGGATATTATCACGTGGGATCTTTTGTTATCATGCACGGACTCTCTAGTTGTGGCACAGAGGCTCAAGAACATGCAAGTTCAGTAGTTGTGCACACAGCTCTTTAATTGTGTCTCATGAGCTCTAGAGCACTTCGTTGCTCCACAGCATGTGGAATCTTAGTTCCCTGACCAGGGATTGGACCTGCACCCCTTAACCACTGAACCACCAAGGAAATCCCTGTCAATATGCTCTTTAGAAGCTTGAAGTAAACAAAGACTGAGGTGGGAAAGACCAGATGTTGGACACTATAACCTAAGGAACAAAGAATAAAAGTATTCCTCTTATCTAATTAAAAAAGAAACAGAAAGGAAAGCTTGAAAATAATCTAAAAGCCATGATTATTTTTTTAAAACAAAGCTAACCAATCTAGTATTTTTTACTTCAACTATAAATAATCAAGCTAAAAGGGATATGTCATACATATCCTGAACATGAATATCCTGAACATGAAAAGTGATATAAATTTTAATAGTTTGCTCAATATATTGTTGAATTTTAGTTGAGTGTGTATGGATTTGATGACTGTCAAAGTCCTTCCAGCTCCGTGAGTTACTGAGTCTCTCAAGGATCACCTTCCACTGTTTGACATGATTATACCTGCAAAACATCCTTTCATCATATATAATAAAAAACAGGCTTAAAAAATGAGATGGAGATAGGAATATTTAATCTAATTTCATTCTAGAGATTAGAAAAGAAGCACTAAGTTTTTGTAGTGTTTGTTTATTTTCTCCATAAAACAGTAACTTTATTTTTAAGATAAAACCCGTCATTAGATATCTTCTTTTTTACATCTCAGTGGTTTTGTGTTGCTTTCAGCAATGTGCAAAATGTTCTCCTTTCCCTGAGGTTGTCTGATACAAGTGAATTTGTGGTGGCATAAATATATTAAAGGGAACCATGTTGCACTGTTAAAAAATTGCTAACATCAACACTTCCCTATAAAGAGAGGGTAAATAAAAGAGAAGTTTATCTTATGTTAGGTATACATTGTCCTCTTTATACAAACCACTGCATGAAATACTAAGCATAAGCATTTTTCCGATAGCTGTGTTTAATAGAAATATAACACAGAGAAAGCAAATAATGGGTGAATTTTAAGTGTTTGGTACACATAAACATATAGAAATATATAAAACATTATATATTTTCAAAGAAAGAACAAGATCCTTGAGATCTAGTGCTTTTTAATTTAACTTTAGAATACCCACCACCACATGATTTAAAAATTATCATTTCCCATGTTTATTTCTGATGTACAAAATTCATGTTGAAGATACTCACGTTAGTAAGTCAGACAAAGGAGGATATCTGGAATTGTTCATGTTTCACCTATGATAATGATATTGTTGCCAACTATCCCCTTAAAAATCTCCCTCAATAGATCTATACAAATAATCAAGGGCTAAAATTTTATATCAGGATTTTTTGATGTGTAATACTGAAACCAAAAAAGTCTTTATAATATAAAATATATTCAATAGCATAAGAGCTAAACTGGACACTATCAGCTTAGTTTTTATGTTACTAAAAGCTAAAGATTATTCTGTATCTCAGAATAATAATAATAAACAAATAATATAGTAAAAATAATAGGAAAGATACACATAGGGCTTTCTCTGTGTCAGTTACTACTGATTATAATATCAGATGTATTTATTTAAACTAATTTTTGAAGTAAAATTATTTCATCCACCATCAAGATGAGAAAATGGAGCCACAGATATTAAGCAACTGGCTAAGGTTACCCACCGAGAATTTGGTAGAACTAGGACTTAAAATGAAATAAAAATAAAACTTAAAAGGTTCTGAGCTACTGAGCTACTCTGCTGTACCGTATCTCTAATGAAATAAGCATAATTTTTTAAGGCATAAGCATCATTTCTAATTTTTTTTGCAGTTAATTTGCCTTTAGTAATACATTTATAATCTTGGAATATTTTACTTCATTAATTAGTTTTTTATTGGGCTGTAACAAGTTATTTATATTTAGTTATATTTCTTTATATGTTTATATTTATATTTATAAATATATTTATATTTTATATATTTTGTTTATATTATATTATGTTATATAAATCTAATATATAATATAATATACAATATATTAAATAATAATATATAAATAAAATTAAATAAAATAAATGATATAATATAATAAAAATAATATATTATATAACAATTATATATTTATATTTATATTTAAAATTTTATTTGTGGAGCCCAGAAGTCTGATGTAGTCTCACTGAGCTAAAATCCAACTGGAAGGGCTGCATTCCTTTCTAGAGGCTCTAGGAAAGAATTCATGTTTTGCCTTTTCCAGCTTCTAGAGGCTGCTCTTTGTTCTTGATGTAGCTCCTTTCCATCTTCAAAACTAGTAATAGCCAGTTGAGTTTTTCTCTTGGTGCTGTCCCTCAAATTCAATTCTCCTGCCTCCCTCTTCTCCATTTATGAACCCTTGTGATTACACTAGGCCCACCGGATAATCCACAATCATCTCTTTAAGATCAGCAGATTAGCAACCATAATTTCATCTGCAACTCAAATTCCTCCTTGCTATGTAATATAACATATTCCCAGGTTCAAAAGACTAGAACCTATATATCTTTGTGTGTTAGTGGCTCAGTCGTAACCAACTCTTTACAACCCCATGGACTGTAGCTTGCCAGGATCCTCTGTCCATTGAATTCTCCAGGCAGGAATACTGGAGTGAGTTGCCATGCATTGCCATGCCCTTCTCCAGGGGATCTTCCTGACCCAGGGATTGAACCTGGGTCTCCTGCTTTGCAGGCAGATTCTTTACTACTTGAGCTATAGATATCTCTGGGAGATCATTATTTTTACATACCCCACTTCTTATGTACTATATGGGTATTTTATACCTCTGTATGTGTGTATGTACGTGTGTATGCAAAATATCATCACAATATAATGGGAAATTTAATTATCCATTTAATTGACTGTACCTTAGACATTTTTGTTCATTAGTCTAAAATTTAGAAAGTGTTACCTTATTGTCATTGATGAGTTAATTTTTTGTTTGTTTTTGAAAATTCCCATTTGGTCAATAAATTAAAGTGAGACAGTGTGAGGACTGAAATTTGTTATGCTCGTTGTCCGAATCCCTGAGCGGGAAGAGAGAAGGCCTCCAAGACAATGCAACTCGCATAAAAGGGAAGTTTATTGCTGACTCGAGTCAGGGCTCCTGCCGCGCGTCCAACGCAGTGGTATGGGGTCAGAGAGCACTGAGCTCAAGCTGTTACCCAATTTATAAGGTGTGCATAAGCAGTTGGTAGCTGGCTTAAGCGAATTGGTTACATGTTTGCAAAGTAATCTTATTGGCCCAAACCTTCTCGGGCTTTTTTCAAACTTGGGCGTTCGCGGGCTTTTCAGCCTTCCCCTGATGGGTTCCCTTTTTCTTACTAAGCGCATATTGATTGGCTGGCTCCAGGTGGCCTGATAATCATGTTACCCTGGAAAACCAGGCCTACTCCTAATCTAGGCTCCCTGTCATGGCACTGCCTCACATTCTCCCCTTTCTTGTTGTTTCTGTAGAGGAATCTTTTTCTTTATCCTGGGCTACCATCTGATATTGTTGCCTCAATACCATAATCTGAATGGTATTTAGACGTTCTTTAATAAAAGACATTAACCGGTTTCAAATGCAAGGGCCAATCGTTAGTGTCAATAACAGTACTATAAGTGGACCCAGGAGGGTGGAAACTAAGGTGGTCAGCCAGGGGGAGCATTGAAACCAAGACTCAAACCATGATTGTTCTTTTTCTCTTTCTTGTTTTCGCCTGCTTAGGCCTTCTCTAACTTTTTGAAGAGATTTCTGTACTACTCCTGAATGGTCAATATAAAAACAGCATTCTTCTCCTAGGGCTGCACATAGTCCTCCTTGTTGTAAGAACAGCAGATCTAAACCCCTTCTATTTTGTAACACTACCTCAGCCAGAGAACTTAAGGATTCTTGGAGGTGGGAAATGGATTTTTCGAGTTATTCAATATCTTCATCTATTGCAGCCCTTAGCTGGTTATACTGTTTATCTTGGAGCATTAAGGCTGCAATTCCACTTCCAGTTCCTATGGCCCCCAGTCCCAATAGGACAGTTAAAGTGAGGGCAGTGACGGGCTCTCTTTTTACCCTATACTGACCTGGTGTCTCTAGCCTTGGTTGCAGTTCTTCTTCTGGGTAATAGTTCAGCCGGGGAATTAGATGGACTAGGACACAGAATTCTTGGGAGGTCTTTAGTGCTGCCTGATGGGCACACGGAGTTAGTCTGGTGGAGCAAGCCCACCACCCATTTTCTGGTGGGATGATCCACTGGTGAGTGGAATTAGTGAGGTTAGTCATAGAGACCATGTGATTACATAGGTGTTGATAAGTCTCAAGGATAGCTCCTATGTAGGTACCTATACCCATAATGGAGCTTACTGTCAGGTGGCCCATACCAGGTTGTTGCTGCCATCTACAGGCTGAGACATCAGCTGTCATATTGAATCCTGAAGAAAAAGCAACTGCCTCATAATAAGGAGGCCTAATATTATAGCAGAGCCAGCAACCATTTGTTAAGTCTGGACGAGAGGCATTAAGGGTAAGGTAAGCTGAGGAGATCATTTTTATAAGGGGGCCTGTAGGTGGGGACATGTCAACTATGGGGGGAGCTATGGGGTGTGGAGTGGATCCAGTATCCCGACTTTGGTTCTGGGAGGGAGGTTTTGGGGTTGTCCTCTGGGAAGAAGGTTTTGGGGCTGTCACCTGGTTTGGTCCCAAAGCTACCTAGGGGCCAAATAGAATGGTTCCAGTTGTAATAAAGCTACCTAGGGGCCAAATAGAATGGTCCCAGTTGTAATTTGAGCTCAAACTGGAATCCATTATCGGATCCAGTCTGATAAAGACGTAGGCCCCAGACTCTTCCTACGTCCCACCTGGTAAACCTTTTCCCCTCATCAGTGAACTTAATCTGTAATGGAAAACATTGTCCAGGTTTAGACGACAACATCTTACATGGTGGGGAATCTTGGGGTAATTTTACTTGAATGAGGTCTTTGACGGGATTGGTGAGCCAATGGACCATTCCTGTAGTTTCACATCCCCAAGCGGCGCAATAAAAAGAATCAACTCCCCCACATCTTGCAATTTGGTTCCGATCCCTTCCTCCCCCCGGACAGACATATACGGGTGTTGGTTTTGTGCATGGTGTGTCTCCCTGGAAGGCCCAGTCAAAAAGGCTGAGGGTTTCAAACTGAGGGCTCCTGATGAAGTCACTCAGTTGACTGGGACCGTGGAAGCCGTTAATGTCGGCTGCCAGGACGCATAAATCAAAGGTCAATTCAGGCCACCATGTCCCTTTGGGGGCTACGTTGGAACTCGAATTAAGTAGTCCTCGGGTCTCAGGGTTGTAGACCACCCAAATCATGTTAACCAGATGATGGGGGTTGTGGCTCGTCGCTCCTGGGTCGATGAGAGCTGCCATCAGCAGGAGAATTAGGAGGCCTCCCGTCGAACAAGTTTCAGTTTCAAAGGATTTGATGGGTGAGGACTCGCCTTCCATTCTGCTCGCGCTCTTTCCTGTTCCTCTGGAGTAGCTTGCCGCACGTGATTGCAATGAACCCAGGGTCCAATCCTGTCAACCTTAACAGCGGTAGGGGTGGTAAGGAGAACAACATAAGGGCCTTTCCATCTGGGTTCTAATACCTTAGACCGGTGCCGTTTTACCCAAACCCGGTCACCTGGGCGAATGGTATCTGCGGGGAGGGCCCCCTTGCTCTGACCCTCGTGTATCTCTGAATCAATTTCCAAGCATGGTTATGCACCTTACTTAATGCCATCAGAGTTTGCTGGAATTGTCCCAAAGTAGGGGGTGGCAGGCATTTTCCCTCGAAAATAGGACACACAGGAGGGGGTCTTCCATACAGAATCTCAAAAGGGGTAAGATTCAGCTTATAAGGGGTGTTATGCGCCCGAAAGAGTGCGAAGGAAAGGAGGGTCACCCAGTCCCCGCCAGTCTCTATTGCCAACTTTGTCAAAGTTTCTTTTAGGGTCCGATTCATTCTCTCAACCTGTCCTGAGCTCTGGGGATTATATTCACAATGGAACTTCCATTTTGTCCCTAGAGCTTGGGCCAGCCCTTGTACAATCTGGCTCACAAAGGCAGGTCCGTTATCAGAGCCCATAGTCACTGGCAGCCCGTACCTAGGCACTATCTCTGTCTCTATTGCTGTCTCTCCCTTAGTGGGGAAGGCTTTTACCTACCCCGAGAAGGTATCTACCAGAACCAACAGATAGCGATATCCGTACTTGCCTGGTCTTACCTCAGTGAAATCTATCTCCCAGTGTTGCCCTGGCTCTTCCCCTCGGTACCTCATTCCCGTGTGCTGCTTTTTCTCTGTCTTCATCAGCTGGCATGCTTTGCAAGTCTGGATTATCTCTCGTAGAGTTGCATTTTGTCGAGGGAACCTCAGGCAGGCCGTCTGGAGAAGTGTCAAGGTCTTTTTCCCTCCCAAGTGTGTAGTTGTGTGCAGGTGTTCACACAGGTGATGACCCAGGATGGCAGGCAATATCAGGTTGTTGTTTTGATTTCGGTACCATCCATCTTTGTCATCCTTCTGGAGGGTGGTATCCTCGTTGATCCAGACGAGATCAGGGAGGGAATATTCGGGAACTGGTGACAGAGTCACCATACCAGAAGGTGGAAGTCCCACGGCTAATATGGGGGCGGCGTAGTCCCAGCTAGCTGCTTCTCGAGCGGCCGCATCAGCGGCACGATTGCCCCATGCCTTAGGGTCTTCTCCTTTCTGGTGACCGGGGACATGTACTATTGCTACTGCCCGGGGCAGTTGGACAGCTTTCAGGAGCCTGCGAATCTCGGGCAAATTTTTGACCTCCTTTCCCTCAGCTGTCCGAAATCCCCTTTCTTGGTATATTGGACCTTGAATATGGGCAGTGCTGAAAGCATATCGGCTGTCAGTAAAAATGGTGACTCTCTTCTCTTTGGCTTGCTCCAGAGCCTGTATTAGGGCAATCAATTCTGCTTTTTGCGCAGAAGTGTTTGGGGGAAGTGTCTCAGCCCATATCATCTGCCCTGAATCATCAACTATGGTGGCTCCCGCCTTCTTTTGTCCATCTCTTACATAGCTGCTCCCATTGGTGAACCATACTAGCTCACTGTTGTTTAGCGGTACATCAGTTAAGTCTTTTCGTGCCGCCAGGGCCTCAGCCAGTATCTCACTACAATCATGGAGAGGGCGGTCTTTCTCTGGGTTAGGTAGGAGCGTTGCTGGATTCAGGAAGCAAGGGGTCTGAAAACGCACCCGTGGGGCATCAAGCAGCAAGGCCTGGTAATGTGTCAAGCGGGCATTGGAGATCCACTTACCTGGCGGCTGCTTTAAAACCCCTTCGATGGCATGAGAGGTGTAAACCCAGAGTTGCTGTCCATACGTCAACTTGTCAGCGTCGCAGACGAGGAGGGCAGTGGCTGCAATGATGCGAAGGCAAGGGGGCCACCCAGCAGCCACCGGGTCTAATCGCTTTGAAAGGTATGCCACCGGCCGCTTCCATGGTCCCCATTGTTGTGTCAAGACCCCCTTTTCTATTCCTTGCTTTTCATCTACAAAAAGCTGGAATGGCTTATTTGGGTTAGGCAGGGCAAGGGCTGGGGCCTCTAGTAGGGCCTGTCTTTTTGGTCTCTCTTTTTCTCCCATCAGGGGTCTCGAGGCTCCCTCAATTCTGTTCCAGCCTTCATCCCCGAAAAAAGAATCTGGGCTAGCTCCCTCTGGTTCTTCCGATTTTCCTTCGCCCTATGTTCCCTATCTTCCTTCCTGATCTTCTCAGCTAATTCCCTTTCCTCCTGTCGAATTCGCTCTTCCCTTTATTCTGGGGGTCTCTCTATTATTAAATACCTTTTCAGCTGCTTTCAGTAAATCTTGTATTGTCTGTTCTCCCAACCCCTCTATCTTTTGTAATTTCCTCCTAATATCTGAGGCTGCCTGATTCACAAATGCTAGTAGAACTGCAGCACGTGATTCCTCAGCCTGGGGGTCCATAGGTGTATATTGCCTAAAGGCTTCCATCAGCCTCTCTAGGAAGGCTGCCGGGCTCTCAGTGGGCTCTTGCCTTACTAAATTTACCTTCGCCAAATTTGTCAGCTTTCTAGCTGCGGTGTGCAGGCCAGCCATTAGAGTCTGGCAGTACACTCGGAGACCTCCCTACCTTCCGTTCGCTCAGAATCCCAGTTAGGCCGCAACAGAGGAAACCCCTTGTCCATGAGATGAGGCTGGGTGGTTGGTCTCCCATCGACCCCTGGGACCCGTTTCTGTGCTTCTGCCAGAATTCGCTCCCGTTCTTCTGTGGTGAAGAGCACCTGCAACAGCTGCTGACAATCGTCCCAGGTGGGTTGTGAGTGAACAAAACGGAATCTAAGAGGTCAATGAGGCCTTGGGGTTTCTCTGAGAAAGGAGGGTTCTGGGTTTTCCAATTACACAGGTCACTCGTGGAAAAGGGCCTGTACTGATAGGTTCGCTCTCCGTCCTGGTTAGCTGGTCCCACTCAGATGGGGAGTGCCTGAACAGGAGATGAAGGTAACTCTGGGTCCCCAGAGTCTTGTCCACCCCTAGTTCTCCCCCGGGTCCCCAATGCTGCCGCCCCCCCCCCCCACGGTCGGTTCCCATTGGCCCTCTTAATCCTATTGGTTCACCCGTGGGAGCTTCTCTCCTCGAAGAGAACTGCAAGGGGGGGGGCACATATGGCGGAGGCCTTATCTCCGTTTCTAGATCTATCAGGTTTGGATAAGATGATTCCTGAAGGACTGGTTTTGGGTCCTCTTTCTTTTTGGTTTCTTCGGGGGGGGGGGGGGGAATCTCCATAACCAGGACCTGTGAACTGGAAGAACTAGGAAGTTTGTAAACGAAAGGTTTTAACCACTTAGGCGGATTTTCCACTAGACCTTGCCAGACCATGACATAGGGGACCTGATCTGGATGGCCCCAGGGATCAGGAGCCATAATCTTCTCCTTCACGGCCTGTATGATGGACGGTTGAAAGGTGCCTTCCAGAGGCCATCCAACCTGGAAGGCGGGCCACTCTGCAGAGCAAAAGTTTATTAATTTACCTTTTTTGACTAGTAAAGACAAGTTATGGGCCCTGGCCCTGACATCTGAAAAATGGTCAGTCATGAGAGAAAGTGGGGTAGATCCCCCTGACCCATGGTCAAAGAATAAATGGTAGGGGAGAGAGAGAGAGAAGTCACTGAGAATGACCACCAAAATATCCTACCGGGAGTGGTGGCAGCCAAGAGGTTGGACTTATGGTATGCTTTTGGAACTGTTTATGTGCCTGCGTCATTGCATGGAAGTTTTCTTGCTGGGGGCAGGCACCCTAGAGGTTTCTAGCCCATTCCATGGCCCCCTTATCCTCTCATGGGAGTCTTCAAGTGGCAGGCGCCCTAATGGCCTTTAAGTGCCTGACCCGTGCCCACACAAAGAATTTTAGGCCACGTCCTCAGTTAGGGATGTTAAAGGAGAGTTTCACCCGATCGGGCTCCCGTTACTGAGGCTCACATACTGTAGGGCCTTCAGAGTCCGCCAGAGTGTAGCCCTGGCCGGGACTCATCAATTGCCACCACAACTGTTCACCTGTTCACTGAAACTCCCGAAAATAAAAGGAGTTGAGGGCAGATCAGAGAAGAAGAGGAAAGGAGAGTAAGTCAGAAGAGAGAGAAGAGAACGATGCACCAGAAGAGAACGAGACCAGAGACAATGCTGGCACACACACATAAACACGGAGGGTTGTAGACAAACACACGGATAGACAAATGTCAGCAGACAACAACGGATAGACAAATGTCAGCCGACAACACAGCGCTGGGTTTTTGGGCCCCCTGAGTCCTCTTGCCTCCTGGTACAAGGTTTATCTTACCAAATGGCATCCACTGTTCACAAGACTCGGGATCAGGAGAGGAACTCCCCTTCCTGCAGAGCTGGCAGCCTTCCAGTATGCTCGCTGGCCTCGGTCTTGTGCCGGCTGGAACGTCCAATCCGTTCCCCCTTTATAGAAAGCTTTCTCCTGTGCCAGATACCTTCCTGCTTCTCAGCAGGGCCTCGGATTTACACTGGACTTTCCTGTCCTGCCTGAGCACCAGTGCTATATCTATCCTTCCCCTCTGTCCTGGAAGTGTTCTCCCTCCCCGGTCAAGGGATCCCAGACGAGCCCCCAGATGTTATGCCCATTGTCTGAATCCCTGAGCGGGAAGAGAGACAATGCAACTCGCATAAAAGGGAAGTTTATTGCTGACTCGAGTCAGGGCTCCTGCCGTGCGTCCAACGCAGTGGTACGGGGTCAGAGAGCGCTGAGCTCAAGCTGTTACCCAATTTATAAGGTGTGCATAAGCAGTTGGTAGCTGACTTAAGCGGATTGGTTACATGTTTGAAAAGTAATCTTCTTGGCCCAAACCTTCACGGGCTTTTTTCAAACTTGGGCGTTCGCAGGCTTTTCAGCTTTCCCCTGATAGGTTCCCTTTTTCCTACTAGGCGCATGTTGATTGGCTGGCTCCAGGTGGCCTGATAATCATGTTACCCTGGAAAACCAGGCCTACTCCAAATCTAGGCTGCCTATCATGGCGCAGCCTCACACAATTAAGGCTTCCTACAGGACTGGGAAAGTAATAGTTGACATGGACCACCTTTCTAAGTATCTGCAGGTTGCAGTTTGCAGCCAGTAGAGGCTTATCTATTCTTTGGAACCATACTGGTAACAATTTTGTCAGTCTGTGAAAATGTCTGTTTGAAACCTTTGATAATGTCTGTTATTATCCAGGGTCATTTGCTTATATTCACTTTGCTGTTTTAACTTGTTTCATGAAAAGCAAAGGGAAATTAAAAGAGAAAATTTTCTGTTAAATTTATTTAAACAACCACATATGCTTGTTTTGTCTTCAAGTATTGGATTTAAACATGAGAAAGAGCACTCATTTTATTGGTATATTTTGTATATAATATTTAAAAATGGAAGAAACTGCTCCTAAATATTTATAGAATAAGTTGAATCATGCTAAACTGTATGCTCTATTTTAAATCATACCTGATAATTCAGAGTTTACATAGTCCAATAATTCTCAGCAGTAAGAGAATATTTATTACAAAGCTAGAAAATCTTCTTTTCACTGTATAAACTTATTCCTAAGGGCACTTTTCTTTAGGATTCAAGTCCTTTCTTGGAAATAATAACCTAGAAATGCAGGGCTGAAGATTGAAATATACAAGCAATGTCTATATGCAAACAAACATGGCACATAAAATAATCACTATGAACATCTGTGTGTATGACTCACATAATGATTCTATGGAAAAGTATTAAAAGGAGCTGTAGCAATAATTTAGCCTGAGTCCATGAATTAAGAAGCACATAAATGCAAGAAACATTTTTTCTCAACTTTAAAAAAAAAAAAAACTGCTCCCTCTTAAGAAACCTTTCTAGACACACTCTTGTTCACAAATTTCCGTCTATGGGATTTTAATACCATAGGTTTACTGTGTGTCTGTTTATATATGATGCCCCTTTGGAGAACCACAAACTATTATATATAAGATGCCACCTCCCAAAGAAACAATTGGCCGCATATTCAAGACAAAATCATCTGCATTGAAAATGCATAACAGAGTGGCAGCAAGGAAGCTCACCAGGTTGTTATTCAAAACTCTGCATTTTACTGACAGGAAGCTGAGACACAGAGAAGGAAATTGATTTGTCTAAAATAACGCATACTTAATTGGTGTTAAAATAAAAGAAGTATAAGGCTTAGAACTTGGTCAATTTGTTTTCCTATATACCTGATATTGACCAAAACAAGAACCTTTGGGAAGGGAAAACCCATAGTACCTGCATGGTGACTAAGTGATGTAAATGTTGGACCCTCAAAGTTACATCTTAGTCTGATATTTTAATATAAACAGAATGTAACATTATTTGAAATTTCAAAAGCTATGCATTACTTATATGATAATTTATAATAGAGAAAAATCCTGTGAGAAGAGCTCCACAACGGAGACTTAAACATTGCAATATAAGGCAAGGCTCGTTTAAAGGTCAATCACTGGTATACTTTTGGTATTTTCCTTGGGTTAGAGCTTGTTCAACAAAGTAAGGAGTTCACAACTGTCAGATGCTGGCATTTCAAAGAATAAAAGGTGGCTTCATGAAATAAGACAAAATTTTTTTTGTACAATATTGTATCAAATATCACCTAGAAAAGAGTGTTAAAATTTTTCTGTTTATAAACATGTGTCTTCTCTCTTAGAGTAACACAAATAAAAATAATAGTCATGATCAGAAAGTAAAACTGCCATCAAGTCTTGATAAGTAAGTAAAGTCGTTCAGTCATGTTCGACTCTTTGAGACCCCATGGATGGTAGCCTACCAGGCTCTTCTTTCCATGGGATTTTCCAGGCAAGAGTACTGGAGTGGGTTGCCATTTCCTTCTCTGTAAGTCCTGGTAGTCCTGATCTAAATGATTACAAAGATTTAGTAGAATATTATTGTAAAGTTCAGAGCACTGAACTTTAATTAATACTGTAATTAAATTCCACCATTTAGAGAGAGAAAAAACAATCCATGCTCCTTGGTCATAGGGAGATATGGTTTCTGACAGGTAACTACATATATTCCTAGTTGGAAACACTAGACCTCTAATTAAGACTAGCAGGAGTCTCTTGGTCCAATAAATAATTTTTAAATTGCTTCACTCTACATGATTGACTTTTAATGCATTCCCAGAAGTATTAGAAATACCTGTTGTAAAGTAATACAAAGAATGTGCAACTCACAGGGAAAACATAATAGTTATAGTAGAGGGAGATATATAACTAATATAACTAAAGCATGAATTTTAACTTTGAAGACATGAATAAGTAGTTATGTCCTTATCTTGGCCCATGTGTTTGAACATGATAACATTTATTTCCCTTGAAATCACACTTTATCCCACTCAGCTACCCTAAATTTTTCTCAAGGTCAGTAAACTCAGGCAAACTACTCTTCAATTTCATTCATACAGATTTCCTAGGACCTTGTCACTTTTTTATTAGCCTTATTCTCAAATCAATTTTGAATTTTACCTGGTCCCTGACTCTTGGTTTATATTCCATTGTGATTTTCCTCTACCCTTCACATGCTGCACCCTTAAACCTAGTAAATTTTTGTCTTAATATTTTATTCCTATATATCAACTAGAATATAACACCTAATTCTCAGATCCTGGCACCATATCTCCCAAACACACATCACTGGCTCGTGCCCTAGCTGAGAGTGCTCTATAGAAATCAGATAATTTATTTTATCATGTTTTCTTTTACTCATCACAAAAATATCTGTTGAACATTTCAATAGTCAAGCTATTGAAGCTCTGCTCTGCTAGGCTTGGAGACACCGTGGTGAAGAGAAATGATTGCTTTTTAATTCATGGATATTCCATTCTATTTAAGGAGACAAATCTAAAAAATAATAGCCTAACTGCACAATTAATGATTCCATTATAATTTTGATAAATACTACAAATAAGCTCACAGAGCATTTGTAACTAGAAACTTGTCTATGCTGATAAGTCAGGGAAGATGTCACTGTATAAATGATGTTTCATCTGAGGATCAAAAAATGTAGTTTTCTTTTCAAAGAATAAGGAGAGAAACAAGAGTGAGTGTAAAGCACAAAGGAGCTACAACAACCAGGAGGCTCATTAGCAGAAGTGTGAGAAAACCAGTGTGGTAGAAAGTAAGGGATGAATCAAGGTGAATAAATGTATCAGTCTGGGAGATAGATGCCAGATTATGTAGGACAATTCCAAGCATTTTCAATTTTACCAGAGGGTCTCTCTCCTGGATGGTGGGGATGGCTGCATAGAGGCCTGTCTCTGTCTCTTGCTTGTTTTGTGAGCAGTCAAATCAGGTTCTTTGGGAATGATATGAATATTTAATGGAAGTCAAATGGAGGATACTATTGTACCATGGGGTTTGAAGGCCCGTCTTTTGAAAAACTCCCTTCTAGGTGGGGGGCCACCACTTTCATGCATCTTAAAGATTTTCCACTATTTCCTGGCCACCATTGTTTATAATGATAGTGACTTCTCAAATATTTGTTTCCATGTATGTAATGTGTCATTTTTCTCGGACCACTCTCAAGATTTTTTCTTTACATTTGATTTTCAGCAGTTTGACTATAATATATCTCTGTGTGGTTTACTTTCATCTGTGTTCTGGTTGGGGTTCACTAAGACTCGTAAGGGCTTCCCTTCTGGATCAGTGATAAAGAATCTGCCTGCCAATGCCGAAGATGTCGGTTTGATACCTGGGTTGGAAAGATACCCTGGAAAAGGAAATGGCAACACACTTCAGTATTCTTGCCTGGAAAATTCCATGGACAGAGGAACCTGGTGGGCTACAGTCCATGGGGTGTCAAAGAGTTGGACACAACGCAACTGAACAACAAAACAATTTTATCATGAGAGTTTTGAGAAGGTATGAATGTCTTTAAGGTTGTAAAATGACTTGATTATATTTAGGCTTTATAGACTATGGATAATGAATTGAGAGTTGTAAAATGCAGCTGGCTAAAATCAGATCAAAGGATACAATCAGCAATGAAAAGGCAATATAAGAGCTAGGAGAAAGTTTTTGCAAATCTTTATCTATAAAGAGTTAATATCTGGAACTTCTATAACTCAACAAAAAGTGAAATGAAATAATCCTATTAAGAAATGAACAAAGAAATAGACAATTCTCCAAAGATGGTACACAAATGAAAAAAGCACATGAAAATGTGGTTGCCATCATTAATCATCAGAGAAATATAAGTCAACACCACTATGAGATACCACTTCTCACCCACTAGGATGGCTACTATTAAAAGTAAATGAAAATAGGTCCTGGTGAGGATATAGAAAAATTTAAATACTTGTGCTCTATTGGTGGGAATGAATGCAAAATGGTGCAACTGCTATGGAAAAGAATATGGAGGTTCTGGAAAAAAAAAAAAAAAACTGCAGTGTGATCCAGCAATCCTCCTTCTGGGTATAAATACAAAATGATCTAAGGCAGGTCTTGAAGAGATATTTGTATTCCCACGTTTGTAGCAGCCCTGTTCATAATAAGATGTTGAAAAAACACAAATGTCCATCAATGATGAATGAATAAATAAAATGTAATATACACATGCAATTTATTATTCAGTTTTAGGAAGGAAGAAATCCTGTCACATGCTTCAACATTGATGAACCTGAAGGACATTAGGCTAAGTGAAATATGCCAGTCATAAAAGACAAATACTATCTGATTCCATCTATATGAGGTATACAAAGTGGTCAAATGCATAGAAACAGAAAATAAAATGGTAGTTACTAGGGGCTCAGGGGAATGAGGAAAAAGGGATTTGTTGTTTAAAGGCTATAGAGTTTCACATCGCAAGTTGAAAAAGTTCTGGAGATCTGTTTTGTATCAGTGTACATTATTGAAATGTACACTTAATGTAAATCCATGGCTAATTCATTTCAATGTATGACAAAAACCACTGCAATGATGTAAAGTAATTAGCCTCAAACTAATAAAAATAAATGGAAAAAAAAAGAAATGTACACTTAAAAATGGTTAAAATAATAAGATTTATGTTATGAGTTTTTTAACCATTATAAAAAGTTATTTTTTTTCAATTTATTTTTATTCAGTTCAGTACAGTTCAGTCACTCAGTCGTGTCTGACTCTTTGCGACCCCATGAATCTCAACACACCATGCCTCCCTGTCCATCACCAACTCCCGGACTCTACTCAAACTCATGCCCATCAAGTCGGTGATGCCATCCAGCCATCTCATTCTCTGTCGTCCCCTTCTCCTCCTACCCCCAATCCCTCCAAGCATCAGGGTCTTTTCCAATGAGTCAACTCTTCACATGAGGTAGCCAAAGTATTGGAGTTTCAGCTTCAGCATCAGTCCGACCAATAAACACCCAGGACTGATCTCCTTTAGGATGGACTGGTTGGATCTCCTTGCAGTCCAAGGGACTCAAGAGTCTTCTCCAACACCACAGTTCAAAAGCATCAATTTTTCGGAGCTCAGCTTTCTTCACAGTTCAACTCTGACATCCATACATGACCACTGGAAAAACCATAGCCTGGACCAGACGGACTTTTGTTGGCAAAGTAATGTCTCTGCTTTTTAACAGGCTATCTAGGTTGGTCATAACTTTCCTTCCAAGGAGTAAGCGTCTTTTAATTTCATGGCTGCAGTCACCATCCGTAGTGATTTTGGAGCCCAAAAAAATAAAGTCTGACACTGTTTCCACTGTCTCCCCATCTATTTCCCATGAGGTGATGGGACCAGATGCCATGATCTTAGTTTTCTGAATATTAAGCTTTAAGCCAACTTTTTCACTCTCCTCTTTCACTTTCATCAAGAGGCTTTTCAGTTCCTCTTCACTATCTGCCATAAGGGTGGTGTCATCTGTATATCTGAGGCTATTGATATTTCTCCCAGCACAACATTGTTATTTAGGAGCTATTGCTAGATAGTTTGGATTACAATGATAGCAAATGGAGATCAAGAAAAAAGATAAATTTAATGGATATTTAGAAAGCAATATTAGATTAAGTATATAGAATAAGGAAGAGGAAGTAGCCTAAACAATTATTGAGATTTTTTAAATTATAAAACTGTATCTGTTTTGTATTCTGTTTGAGATACAGACAGTAGGGAAAGTCATGGAAATAGATGAGAGCATGAAAGATGCAAGAAGCTGAGAGTAGATAAAGAAGAAAAATATAGAAAATATACAGCTTAAGCTAACTATCTCCAGAGTTTATATGTCAAATCGAGGAAAATGAGTTAACAAAAAAGGTTGAGAAGTAGAATTTTAGTAGGTGTACACTAAATCAATTAACCATTCAAACTTGTATTTACTTATTCTTTCTTTTAACCTATTAATATAACAAAATGAGATTACATAAGGAAAGAATTCCCCAAAAATCTAATCTCACAATCTGTGATGATCAAATAAAAACTACATGGTTTCAACTAATGCTTTCTTTGTTTTGATTTATATAAAATATGTTGATATACAGATTAGGATGAAGTTCTAAAGCAAGCAACTAATTTTCAACTTTATAATCATATGCAAATCCATATATATTTTAAATCCATCTGTATATTTTTAATTTTTCAAAATCTGAAGAAACATAAGTTAAACCCTTTTCCACACTAGAATTAGAAACTTTAGCCGTGATGAATATAAAAACAAAAGATAACAACAAAATATCCTTATTTACAGTGATGCACAAAAAACTTTGTTATCTAGCCAAAAGTGCTTATCTTCATTCTTCTTTCAACAACTGAGAAAAATTGGATCTTATATTTGTATTTACATTAGATAGCATATTAAATATGCTTGGGTTTCAAATTTTTAATTTAGGTCAGACAGAGTAAACTTATGTAAAGTTTGTTGGAATGAATACAAATACCTTTTAAAGATGCATTAGATTAACTAATTGTATGAATTAACCATAAATCAACTTATTGTGTAGATTTACCACTGAGTTCAGAATATTTTGTTACGCCATAACTGATTGGCTTCCGTGATGACTCAATAGGTAATGTAGGAGACTAGATACAGGAGATGCGGGTTTGGTCCCTGTGTCAGGAAGATCCCCTGGAGAAGGAAATGGCAACACACTCTAGTATTATTGCCTGGAGAATCCCATGGACTGAGGAGCCTAGCAGGCTACAGTCCATGGGACTGCAAAGAGTCAGACATGACTGAATGACTAAGTACACAAAAAACTGAATTTGAGAATACTAGCCATTATGTGCATAGTTTGTGGACAACTTTCAAAACGTGATCCTTTCTTACCATCTGAGCACACTAAAAACACTGCAAATAGTCCCTAATTCTTAAGACTAATTATTTTATTATGGATACATTAATGAATTAATGTCCAACTCACTCTTTCTTACAAGGAGACTAGACTAGGATATAGTCAAATATATATTCACTGTACTGCTAATCACATTATAGATGACATCTTATTGAACATAGATAGAGATTGTAATAATAAAATTTAGGTCTAGCCTTGAATTTCTGCTTTATGAAATGTAGAGTGTTTTAGGCATTGGAAATTACTTAATTTTTTTTTAATTTGGTGCTCCTCTGATAGCATGATCAAATATTACTTTCTCTGAATTTCAATTTATAAACCTGAAGTAATATAAGCCACATTTATAAAACTAAATAATAAAAAGTTTGTGATGTAGAACAAATACCTACTTGAGTATTTATATTGTTTTTTAATTTTAAGGTACTACTTGAATAAAATATTTCTTAAGATTTATTTTTGCCTATATTTCATACTGGCTTTTTGGAGGAAATTAAAATCAAGACTTTTAAAGTTTGCAGTAAAATTAATTACAAATCATTAAAAATACTCTTTCAGAAACTAATTAAAATAACCTTTCTTGTTCTAATCATTTTGCTATTTTGAAATATGTTTGTCATTCAAATTTTCTTGTTTACTCTGGCATGGCTCTTGCTTTTTACAGACCTTTTATAACCCTGGGATAATTTGTACTTTTGAATTAGGTTTTGTTCTTTCTAAAAAGATTCTATCAGGTATTCTGATACAATTAAAACTATATTCAGAGCTAACAATGACATATTATTTCCATTTTATTCCAAGAAATGAATTTTCCATTGGGAAGAATTATAAATATATAAACAATGACCTTAATATTTTTATGGACTGTGAATGTAGTAATGTAAAATAGGAAACATAATCTGAATATAAAACTCAATTATAAGAATAAAACAAAAGCTCATGAAAGCATTTTAAAAATAATCTACCTTTTATTTCAACATGCAAACTAGATCATTGAAGATAATTATCATGTAATTTCAATGGATTTTGAGGGAAAATATTACTATGATAAAGTAACTTTTATTATTAAAGTTTTAAAACCAAGGAAATACAAATACATTGATGGGATCATATACATATAAATATATGCATGCATATCAGATATATGTACATATGTATAATTTACAACTGTAAAAATATAACCAGTAGTTATTTAACTCTTTATATGGATAGGAAATAATTATACTGAAAGGTGATAGGGAGTAAACAAATACTCACTACACATATTTCATAGGCTATAATATTTAGAGTATTATTTTTAAATCTTTCATTAAAAGCTAAGTTTAATGTTTATATATATATATTTATACATATATATCTATATCAGAATTTGTGTAATACATATACATACAAATACATACAAAATCCTGATATTTTCTGTTTAAAAAATTTATTTTCACCATTTGAAAATTGTGTAGAGACTTGAAAGAGTTCTTACTCTGATTAAACTGGGGCACTCTTCCTTTCTTGGAATAAGTCAATATTAATATTTAATTAAAGTCAGCACTTCAGTAAATGTACCCTTGCCCTTGAAAAGATAAATCACTTACTCAGAAGAGAAAAACAGAGTGTACACAAACTTCACCTTCTATTTAGAGAAATGTTGGAGTGAGCAGGTTGTAGCATACATCTCTATCAGTCAACCCTTGGAAGGCACTGGTAGGAGAGTTTTAATAAATCAAAAATCAAACTAAATTGTTGTATGTGTTTAATAAAGAAAGCAAGTATAAACACAAATAAGGTATTACAAGCTAACTCAAATATTGGAAAAATATTAATAAAACTTAATTGTTACTATATTATTTAAAAGCTTGTTTAAATGAATGTATTTCCATAAATTTTCATCCATATCACTAAAGATGTGAGTCACCATAATTATTTTACATCATAAAGATTCATTAGACCATTTAAATGAGTTTTATTTCCCTGTGATTGCATAATATAACAAAATTTTAAAGACAGACTCATTTTATTCCAGTGACACAGTTCTTTCCTCAATATACTGAATTCATGATAGAATCTGTGCTAATGAATGAAACTGGAAACTTAATAAGTAGGAAAGTTTGTAGGAGGAGTCAGAGATTCTAAAATTTTCTTGAGTACTGAAAACCCAGGGTGGACTATATGGTACTTAGTTTTAAGTACTTACCTAAGGGTTAACAGCTCCCATCACTATCTTATAACAAAGAATTATAAACTGGGCCATATGACAGTTAGGTCTAGTAACATATCCAAGGACATACTACCTGTAGCTTCTACAACTCTTGGGAATCCTTTGAAAGTCTTCTTTGACTTCCTCCTGTAATACCTGTCCCTATCCCTGCTCCTAAAAAGCAAAGAGAGCTCATTTTCCATTTAACATCCCAAAGGGAAAAGGTAAAATCATGGTATTATTTAAATTTCTTCCCCACATCATTCCATTTTATTATATTTCCTCTTTCTGAGAATGATTACCAAACCTTGATAGTCTATTTATTATAAATGGCAGGCTGTCCACTATTCCTATAAACAGAGATGGAAATGAACCTAGAAGGGAAAAGGGAGCAATGTATTTATCAATGATTTTTCTCATGAGAACACTGGATTTTGATTTTATTAAAAACAAATAGACTTATTAAAAACAAATAGCTTTTCAGTCTGTCATATAAGGAGGTTAATAGTCATCATTCCATCCTCACAATAATTAAAAGCTTAACAGACTTAAAAATTAATGTATCTTCTTAGATCCATCAGAGAAATAAGCTCAAAGGGCAAACTTCTACCCCTAAAATGAAGAGATAAACAGGTGGGTAAATAGAATCATAACTCATTGGAGCAGAAACCCATGAGCAGTAACATCCATGGGAACCAGTATTGGAGTAGCAAAGCCTAAATTTTAACTGGTGAATTTTTGGAGGCTCAGCATGGACAAGCTTAAGAGCTAAAAACTAAGGGAATCCAGTCATAGGGGGATCTCCATACTTATGAATTTTATCTCCAGGAGCCCTACCAGGTTCTCAGAGTGAAAAATCTAAGAAAATCTCCTTGTGCTTCCAATGAGGGGAGGACAGAAGGAGCCATTTTGAAATATGCCAGAGGATTTGGTTTTTCCTTAACAAGTTCCACCTTCAACAGAAATGATTTTATCAGAACCTACTTGTTTGGGAATGGAGATACCCAATACTAGCCACACTAACCATTCTGTACCACCAAGAGGAAGGGAAAAGCTAAAAAGCACTTGCAAAGTTCACAGCCCAATGACACAGATTCACTGAAATACTGAGGCCTAATCATGTTATAGAATGTTTCCTCTCTCCCCACAGTACATCATGTTCAACTTGAAACAAAAAGTTTAAAGAAACAGTCTCCAGAACCAGACTTAGATATGGCAGTGATGTTGGGATAATCAGACCAGGAATTTAAAACAACTATGATTAATATTCCAGGGGCTCTCTTATGGAATAAGTAGACAACATATAAAAACATGGGCTATGTAAGGCAAAAGATGGAAATTCTAAGAAAGAAATGCTAGCAATCAAAAACCAAATAACAGAAATATAGAATACTTCTGATAGGGGCATTAGTAGATTAGATACAGCCAAAGAAATAATCTCTGAGTTCAAGGGTATGTCAGTATGAGATTACAAACCTGAAAAGCAAAGAGAAAAAAAGACTGAACTATAATAGAAAGAATATCAGAGAACTGTGGGAAAACTTCAAAGGTATAAAATACACATAATGTAGAACCAGAAGAAGAAAGAGGAAAGGGATAGAAGCAATACTTCAATCAGTAATCACTGAGATTTCCTCCCAATAAAGACAGATGCCAAACCACAGAACTGGGAAGCTCAGAGAACAACAACAACAAAAAATGCCCTCCAAACCTAGGCATATCATATTCAAGCTGCAGAAAATTAAAAAGAAAACAAGAAGCTTTGAAAGAAGCCAGAGGAAAAGAAACACTTTTCCTATAGAGGAGAAAATATAATAATTAAATCTGACACCTCAGAAAATGTGTAAACAGAAGAGTACTATGAAATATTGAAAACATAGAGGAGAAAATACCCATCAGCTTAGAATTCTGTACCTTGCAAAATTATCCTTCAAAAGTTAAGGAGAAATAAAGATTTCACAGACAAATAAAAATTGAAGGCATTTGTAGCCAGACACCAGACTTATAAGAAATATATTTTAAAAGTTCTTTAGAAAAAATAAAATGATATCACTCAGAAATTCAAATCTAAAATTTATATGGAGAATCAAGAGAGCTAGAATATCCAACATAATACTGAAAAAGAACAGTGTTGAAGGACTGACAGTATTCAACTTCAAGACTACTTGACTAGAAGCAGTAAGTAAAAACTACAGAATTTGCATCAAAAGAGCCAATCAGATCAATGGAACAGAATAGTGAGCCTAGAAATAAAACCACAGAAATAGTCAATTGATCTTTGACAAAGGAGCAAAGACAACACAATGGGAAAAGTCGTCTTTTCTAACAAATGATGCTGAAACCACTAGACAGCCACATATAAAAATTATATCTAGACACAGACCTAACAGTTATCACTGTTATCACTGTTATCAACTCAATGTAGATCAGAAACCTAAATGTAAAACAGAAAACTATAAGACTCCTAGGTGTAGGTGATAAGAGAAAATCTACAAGACCTGGGACATGGCAGTGGCTTTTTAGATAACACTAAGGCATAATCTCTGAAACAAACATTGATAAGTTGTGCTTTGTTAAAATTTTCTTTAAATGTTTTTTCTCTATGAAAGCATTGTCAAGAGAATAAGAAGCCTCAGAGTAAGTTTCTAGAAAGAACATATCTGGTAAGAATTATTATCTAAAAAATACAAAATACTCTAAAAACTTGATAAGAAAACAAATAATTTGATTAGAAAATGGGCAAAATCTGAAGAGACACCTCACCAGAGAAGATTTACATATGAAAAAATAATCAATGTCTTATGTCATTTGGGAATTGCCAATTGAAACAACCCTGAGATACCACCAGACCCTTATTAGACTGGCTAAAACTCCAAACACTGACAACGCCAATTGCTGGTATGGATGTGGAACAGCAAGAACACTCATTTATAACTAGTTCAGTTCAGTCACTCAGTTGTGTCCCACTCTTTGGGACTCCATTGACTGCAGCACGCCAGGCTTCCCTGTCTATCACCAACTCCCTGAGCTTGCTCAAGCTCATGTCCATCGAGTCGGTGATGCCATTCAGCCATCTCATCCTCTGCTGTCCCTTTCTCCTCCTGCCTTCAATCTTTCCCAGTGTCAGGGTCTTTTCCAATGAGTCAGTTCTTCTTATCAGGTGGCCAAAGTATTGGAGCTTCAGCTTCAGCATCAGTCCTTCCAATGAATATTCAGGACTGATTTCCTTTAGGATTGATTTGTTTGATTTCCTTGCAGTCAGTGGGACTCTCAAGAGTCTTCAACACCATAGTTCAAAAGCATCAGTTCTTCAGCACTCAACTTTCTTTATGGTCCAACTCTAATATCCATACATGACTATTGGAAAAACCATAGCTTTTACAAGATGGACCTTTGTTGCCAAAGTAATGTCTCTGCTTTTTAATATGCTGTCTAGGCTGGTCAGAGCTTTTCTTCCAAGGACCAGGTGTCTTTTAATTTCAAGACTGCAGTCACCATCTGCAAGATTTTGGAGCCCAAGAAAATAAAGTCTGCCACTGTTTCTGTTGTTTCTCTGTCGACTTGCCATGAGGAGATGGGACTGGATACCAAGATCTTTATTTTTAGAATGTTGAGTTTTAAGGCAGCTTTTTCACTCTCCTCTTTCACTTTCATCAAGAGGCTCTTTAGTTCCTCTTTGCTTTCTGCCATAATGGTGGTATCATCTGCATATCTGAGACTATTGATATTATTCCTGGCAATCTTGATTCCAGCTCATGCTTCATCCAGTCCGGCATTTTGCATGATGTACTCTGCATGTAAGTTAAATAAGCAAGGTGACAATATACAGCCTTGTACTCCTTTCCCAACTCGGAACCAGTCCGTTGTTCCATGTGTGGTTATAACTGTTGCTTCTTGACCTGCATACAGGTTTCACAGGAGGCAGGTCAGGTGGTCTGGTATTCCCATCTCTTTAAGAATTTTCAATAGTTGGTTGTGATCCACAAAGTCAAAGACTTTAGCGTAGTCAATGAAACATGTTTTTCTGGAATTCTCTTGCTTCTTCTATGATCCAATAAATGTTGGCAATTTGATCTCTGGTTCTTCTGTCTTTTCTAAATCCAGCTTGAACATCTTGAATTTCTTCGTCTGGAAGTACATATGGAATGTCCTTCAGTGGGTGAATGGGTAAACTGCAGAACATCCAGACAATGAAATATTATTCAGCACTGAAAAGAAATGAACTATCACAGCATGAAAGGCTCTAGATGAAACTTAAATGCATACTGCTAACTAAAAGAAGCTGATCTGAAAATGCTACATACTGTAGGATTAAAACAATACTCTAGAATAAGTAAAACTATGGAGACAGGAATAATATCAGAGGTTGACAGGAGTTATGGAATCAATAGGCAGAACAGAGAGGATTTTTAAGGCAGTAAAAATATTCTATATGATACTATAATGGTGGTTCTTGTCATTACACACTCATCAAAAACCATGTAACAGACAGCATCATGCATGAACCCTGATGTAAACTGCGGATTATAGGTGATGATGTTGACTGAGCTGAGGTTCAACAAATGTAAGAAATATACCACCTTGATGAGAGAAGTTGATAATGGGAGAGGCTGTGATTATCTGGGGACAGAGGAATATGTGGGAAAACTCTGAACCCTCTGTTTAATTTTGCTATTTGCTTATACAATCATCTAAAAATACTCTATTTTTTAAAAAATGAAAGTTCCCATAAGAGCAATTATTTAAGGGTTTTTTAAACCACTTTATTGAAGTATAAGTGAAGTGAAAGGCGCTGAGTTGTATCTGACTCTTTGCGACCCCATGGCCTATACAGTCCATGGAATTATCCAGGGCAGAATACTAGAGTGGGTAGTCTTTCCCTTCTCCAGGGGATCTTCCCAACCCAGGGAGTGAAGCCAGGTCTCTGGCATTGCAGTTGGATTCTTTACCAGCTGAGCCACAAGGGAAGCCCTATTGAAGTATAACTGACATGTAAAAAGCTGGATATATTTAGTATGTACTACTTGATGAGTTAGGGGGTAAGCATACAACTGTATTCTTCCCCAAGTGGCTCAGACAGTCAAGAATCTGCCTGCAATGCAGGAGATCTGGGTTTGACCTCAGGATCTGGAAGATGTCATGAGAATGAAATGGCTACCCACTCCAGTATTCTTGCCTGGATAATTCCATGGACATAGGAGCCTGGCAGGCTGCAGTCCACAAGGTTGCAGAAAAGTCAGACATGATTGAGCAACTAACATGCACATACACCTGTGAAGCCATTACCACCACTAAAGCCATAAACAAAGCCTCTCAAAGTCTTCTCCCACTCCATTACTATAGTTACAGCTTTTTGTCGTAGGAACATTTGACATAAAATCTACCCTTTTAGGGTTTCCTAGGTGGTACAGTGGTAAAGAATACACCTGCCAATCTAGCAGACACAAGAGATGTGGGTTCAATCCCTGGAATAAGAAATGGCAACCCACACCAATATTCTTGCCTGGAAAATTCCATGGACAGAAGATCCTGGGGTTGCAAAGAGTTGGGCACGACTGAGCACACATTACTCATTTAATAACTCTTAAGTATAGAATAGAGTATTGGTAGCTACAGGTACTATGGTATATACTAGATCTTCAGAAAGTATTTGTTTTGCATAACTAAAACCTCATACACTTTGACTATCACCTCCCTATGACCTCCTCCCTTTAACCCTTGGCAACCACCATTCTACTTACTCCCTGTTCTATGAGTCTATTTTAGATTCCACATACAAGTGATATTTAGTTTTGTCTTCTGATGCTTTGTTTTTTTGTTTCTCTTAAGTAGCTTAAGAATACATAAGTTGAAACTATATATTTAAATATCTTTATTATTATATGTGTAACTATTGTTTTGTTAGAATGTGTTTCTGTCTTTTTAAAATATTCATAGTAGGCTCAGTATTCACAAAGTGCTTACTAACATCTGCTAAGGTGTCTGCCAGACATTCTTTGAGGCCCTAAAAATGTTGGGTTTGCCAAAAATTTCTTTTGAGCTTTTCTGTAAGAACCAATGATTAAATACAGAAGATTTTATAAGCAGATGTGTATATTTTAGTAAATAGATTTGCAAACAAAATGCAGTGTCATTCACCCATGTGTTAACTAGATATTAACACAAGAGGCCCTGCTAGCATCTTAATAAAGAACCACTGTCAAATAATTATTTACTTTTACTTCTGATTTGTTCTGTGGTTGGTTATTATGCTGACTCTTAACATTTCACCATTAAGATTTTGACTCCTTATGTATCTTTCTTATGGAAGCTCTTCTCACTTTGGAAAAAGACATAAATAATGCACCATTGGGTTGGAACCAACCCTGTACTATAATATGCCTATATTGAAGCCCTTTTTCTTTCTTTTTAAACCAGGTCTTTGTATTTCAACCACCATACCAAAGCTGAACTTTACTTAACATCCTAATGTAATTTAATATTAACTAGAATTTGGAGAATGCAGAACAAAACCTTTAAATATTTGAAAAGCAAGTTAGATAATCAGTTCTCATTGAAGCTGCTAATTTTCACAGTAATATCAAGGCACTTATTAAACTATTTTGATTACATTTTATATACTTGCTTATTTAAATGATTTCTAATTACAAAATAAGGGTAAAATTAGTCCAGTCATATTTTTTTCCCTCTGTAACAACTTGGTTGATTAAATTCCCTCACTACTTAAGGACTATAATTAATATTAGCACATTTTTAATTCTAAAGGGTATTTGACCATTTTATTCTCTTACATTTATGATTAATATATATATATACACATATATGTATAACAGATTTTCATTAAAAGTTACTACTAATGCATACTTAATTGCATTTGTAATTCAGCTTAATATTTACTTGTGGGTCTAGATAAAGCTATAGCTACTGAGATTACCTTCATAGTTTAAGCAGAACAGGAACAAATTTAGATCAAACTGTTTCTTCTGAGAGTAGAAAACATGGAAGGAAATCTAACAAGTGCCTAGCTCTCTAGGCAAATAGAACTAATGAGGCAAAATTTCCATTTTGCACAGAATGAAAGGAAAAAGTTATAAGCTTAGTATCAATTGAGAAATATATGATTAAAGCATCGGGTTTGATGATGTAACAGATTAATTCCAAGTGCAGTTCTCAATATTGATACAAATGTGAGAGTACTGAATGAATGCTTTACCCACTTAAACATCTCCAGGACTCTTATGCAGCTAGAGCAAGCTTACCCAGATGATACTGATGACTCTTGTTGATCAATGTATCCTCTACATGCAAGGCAAATGTCAAGGGAATTTAATAAACTGGACTATATTCTGACCGAAACAACTATTCAGGCACATGAAATATGGCATGGGGTCCTAGGAGTGAGTGACCATGACACAAAAGGATAATGTTATACAAAAAGAAATATACCCAAGTGTAGAAAAGTGTTTTGCTTTATTTAAAGAAGCAATGTGCCTTTCATTCATAAATATTGCATGTATAAATATATATATATATATAAATCATCATGCATGAAAGCTTTCAGATATAAATATCCAGAAGGGAAAATATAATCAAATAATCTACAAATACGTAATTTTGACCTGTGAATCACATGTAAATACCTATAATTCATTTAACAAATACATGTTTTCTGAAGGGAAAGTTTTTTTAAAATGCTTAAAGAAATCAGTTTAATTTTACAGAAAATTCTTCAATCAGTTCATATTTTTAATTAATAAATACAAATAATAGAAAAAGAGTTAACTAACCCTGAGAACTGGAGAAGGAAATGGCAACCTACTCCAGTACACTTGCCTGGAAAATCCCATGGATAGAGGAGCCTGGTAGGCTATAGTCCATGGGGTTGCAAAGAGTCGGACTCGACTGAGCGACTTCGCTTTCACTTTCACTAGCCCTGAGAAAATGTATGGAATCACAGGAAAAATGTTAAGGAGGGCTTAATTGTTCTGTTTTTATATTGAAAGGAAAAAAAATGAAAGGGACAATGTCTACTTCTATTTAACCTTGTAAAAAACAATCCTAGAGAAAAATATGGTAAATTGTGTTGTTATAACAGCAGTTACCCAATTATCCAATTTTATGCTCTCACCAGTGTACGATTAAGATTTTTTTCATTAAGAAATTAGAAAATATTTGAATTCATAACCATAATTATCAGTTATCTTATACTTCCAGTAATTTTTTGTCAAATAGTAAATGGTGGTCTACATGACTATACTATTTTTTTTTTATTTTTTATAGCCAAAATAAACTCTTGCATAATTGGCATTGCTCTTGATTTTATACTTTGTTGTTCAGTTGCTCTGTTGCATCCAACTCTTTGTGACCCCATGGACAGCAGCACATCAGTATTCCCTGTCCTTTACCATCTCTTGGAGCTTGCTCAAACTCATATCCATTGAGTCAGTGATGCCATCCAACCATCTCATCCTCTGTTGTCCCCTTCTCTTTTTGCCTTCTATCTTTCCTATCATCAGGGTCTTTTCCAATAAGTAAGCTCTTTGCATTGGATGACCAAAGTACTGGAGCTTCAGCTTCAACATCAGTCACCTCACACACGAAAGGTTCTAGGTTTGAAATCGCTCAGAAACATATTTTGTGGATTCCCTGGAGGCTCAGACAGTAAAGAAACTGCCTATAATGCAGGAGACCTGGGTTCGATCCCTGGCTTGGGAAGATCCCCTGGAGGAGGGCATGGCAACCCATATCAGTACTCTTGCCTGGATAATCCCCATGGACAGAGGAGGCTGGAGGGCTATAATCCATGTGGTTGCAGAGTTGGATGAGTTAGTTGCAAATTAGTATGAGCAACTAGTCACACATCACAGCGCATGTGATGTGTCAGAAACCACACCTTTGAAGTATAGTTATAAAACTTCCCCAGAGTAGGACACAGTTTTTCAAGGTTTAAACCAGTAGAAAATGTTTTGTGTTTTTTTTTGTTTTTTTTTTTTTGTTGTTGTTTTTTACTTCACCCAAATCTCTGTCTCCAAAATTTGGCTTGACTCTGTTGTACAGAGAAGATGAACTTTTGACATCAGAAGGAGTTAAAGTGTGGTTCTTTGTATACAACAGCCCACATGCATTAATGATGTCAGTTTTGAAGCAAAGAGTATTCTACAATCAGGTGGTTCAGCTATATTCACAGCTAGAGAAATAGGATCCCTGAGAATGATAGAGGAGTCCCTTTAAAAAATGAGGCTTAAGAATGAAGAGTCATTGAAATGGAACAAAGAAGTACACAGGGAATAGATGGACCCTGTAACCCATGATAAAAGGCAAAAACTAATGCACAGTAATATCTGGAGGAAATATGCTGTGTGTGCTTTAGGGAAAAGTATATCAAAGAGGAGATCTCTTTGATTTCCTTCTTCTTCCAAGAATATGTTAAAAGATCATTTATTTTCTCTTTAACACAGAAGATTGGAGTTGAAAAGAGAACAATATTTTTGAAATATTAGTTGATGTTTTACTCCTGAAATTGCCTCTTTTTTTTCTTACCCCCCTCCATCCTTTCATTCAATTAAGTAGATTTGAAATGAGTATCTTGGGATAAAAGATATGAGTTAGATGGAAAATAGAAACCACTCTAAGTTGTTACTTTTGCTTCCAAAACACTAAAGCCCTTTAAAAAATTCAGAGGGTCTCTGGCATATTTAAATGTTTGGAGGAGTGAGGTTTGAGGATTGTGTCTCTTCTCTGGAGCAGTATTTCTCATCCGGGAACAATTTTGCACCCCTGGGTGACATTTTACAAAATCAGGAAGTATTTTTAAATGTTACCAGAAGGTAGGACGGAGCCATGTTACTGGCACCTACTGGATGCTGGTAAACTTCCTACAATGCACGAGACAGCCCTTCCAGCCCTAATGGAGAATTATCCAGCTCCAAATGTCAAGAGTGCCAAGGTCAAGAAACCTTGCTCTATAGAGGCTAGAGAATATTTTCTTTGTTTCATAGGAAGACAAGAGACTATGAGTGAGAAAAGAGTATAGAGGCAGTTGCTGATTATGAAGGATAGCATCCATTTCCCTGGTAGAGTACTGGATGCTATAAGGACATCTTGTGTCACAAACTGATGCCTAGAGGCATGGCATGGCTGCAGTCAAGGACTGTGCATTGTGTTCAGGACAGTCTGATCTGAATCTGGCATAATGGTGCTTCTGTATGTCAGGGAAGCTATAGAATTATCCCATGTTTAGGGCACAGGAAGGTAGAGAGGGGTGACTGGAAGTGAAAATGCTAAGCAGAGGATGGGGAGGGGGCATCTCAGGGAAGAACCTGATGAAAACCAGAGACAGAAGCCAGGGGATGCCCTCAGGTTGGCTCATTTTAGAATGCTGTGGGTTGAGGTGGATGTGGAAAGCCAAATCTTAGAAGACAACAGACTCAGTTAGTCTGAAGAGGGTGCTATCCAGCGGCACAGGAAAATGTTTCCCAGAAAGTCAATTAAGTTTGTTGTTGTTTAGTCCCTAAGTTGTGTCAGACACTTTGCATCCCCATGGACTGCAGCACACCAGGCTCCCCTGTCCTTCACTGTCTCGCAGAGTTTGCTCAAACTCATGTCCACTGAGTCAGTGATGCTATCTAACCAACTCATCTTCTGCCACCTTCTTCTCCTTTTGCTCTCAATCTTTCCCAGCATCAGGGTCTTTTCAAATGAGTCAGCTCTTCACATCAGGTGGTCAAAATATTGGGCCTTCAGCTTCAGCATCAGTCCATCCAATGAATATTCAGGACTGATTTCCTTTAGGATTGACTGGTTTGATCTCCTTGTTGTCCAAGGGACTCTCAAGAGTCTTCTCCGGCACCACAATTAAAAGCATCATTTCTTTGACACTCAAACTTCTTTATGGTCCAACTCACATCATATATAACTACTGGAAAAATCATAATTTTGACTATATATACCTTTGTTGGCAAAACGATGTCTCTGCTTTTTAATACACTGTCTAGTTAAGTTTAGGCAAGCATTTTGCATGGGGAACATTTTCATAGAAATAAATTTAAAAATAATCCAATTTCAGATAACAACACTTGAGAAAGGGACATTGGTGTATATGCCAAACATTATAATATCTAAAGCTAAATTTAAATATATGTGATTAGAAAATGGAGAAATTCTCCCTTTTCTCAAATAAAGAGTTTTTAATTTAAGGCTGTATGTGGTTTGTTGCTGTTATTTATTTGCATTTTTTCTTTTTTCCCCCCCTTGGTGGTGGTGGTGGTGTTTTTTTTTTAACTTAGACACCTAACTCACATGGCTGGGATTGAGAACACTGAAGGAATGCCTCTTTACACACTTACAGTCCTATATTATGATTATGCCGTGAAAATTTCTAGCAGTGCTTAGAGGGAGGGCCACAGAAGTTGTTTTTTTTTTTTTTTTTCTTTTTGAATAACTTGACCTCTTTGTATCATTGTTCTATAAGATTATCAATGTTATAACTCTTTTAATGACTGTACTATTTAAACGTTTTAAAAATACATCAAATTCATGAAAAGTAAGAAACCATGCCTTTACAGTATAGTAGCTAAATTTATTAAGCACAAAGTATGTGCCAGCCATTATACTAGGCCTCTGTGTGTGTTATCTCATTTATTTGCAACAAAACTGTGAGAAAGTTCATGCTAATATTCTTATTTTAAATGTGAAAAAAAGAATATACAAAGGTGTTAAGTAACAATAAAGGTCACAAATTTACAAATGGAGAAATCACTACTTAAATCTAAGCAGTCTGGGCTTAGAGTGTGTGTCCCTGGCTTAGAAGCACTCTGTATTCCAAGACAGAAGTTTCCCAGAAGCTGTCATATAACACATATATTTTACACCATTGATTACTTAATACTAGCTGCAAAGAGACTGGGAAATGACATCTTTTTCTCTGCAAAGCCATGTAGCCAGCTATATATCTAATTCTATGGAAGAGTAAAAATTAGATTTAGGAGACAATTAGAAGTCTGTGCCCCTGACTAATTAGAATAAATATGTATTATATCTCCTATTTGTATCATCATCTCCATGTTGTTCTCCTAGTACAAGCATCAATATTGATAAATTTGTCTAGACTATCTGCTCTATGCTAGATTCTCTATAGGTCCCTTGACTAATTTTGAGATAATTTGTCTACTAAAATTATTTAGAATAAAAAATTAATAAAATTAGAATAAAAAAATTTTGTTATCAAAAAGTGCTCTATATCTATTCTTAAGAGAGGCTGCCTCAATGGAAATTCCTGAGTTGTAATCCCAAGATAAGCATAATGTCACACCAACTTTAGGTAAAGTAACAGTATTGGTGAAATTAACACCTGAAATATTGTATATAAACTGTGCAATTTAAAAAAAACTGTGCAATTATTTTCTTTGTCATATGAAACTTAAAATACTTTAAATACTAAAATACTTAAAATACTTACAATTTGATATTTTAAAATTGTATTTTAAATATTAAATATTAAAATGCTTTTTAATTTTCAAAGAATGCATAAGATCTCTCTTGTTGTGTCTGCAGGCTCAAACTCAGGGCTGATTAATGTGAAAGCTCCCAGTCTTTACCAGGAAGCTTCACGGCTTTCTTTTCTTTTTTTTAATTAAATTATTTATTTTATTTTACAACATTATATTGGTTTTGCCATACATTGACTTGAATCCACCTTGGGTGTACATGTGTTCCCCATCCTGAACCCCCCTCCCACCTCCCTCCCCATCCCATCCCTCTGGGTCATCCCAGTGCACCAGCCCCGAGCATCCTGTCTCATGCATCAAACCTGGACTGGCGATTCGTTTCTCATATGATAATTTACATGTTTCAATGCTATTCTCCCATCTCATCCCGCCCTCGCCCTCTCCCACAGAGTCCAAAAGACTGTTCAATACATCTGTGTCTCTCTTGCTGTCTTGCATACAGGGTTATCATTACCATCTTTCTAAATTCCATATATATGCATTAGTATACTGTATTGGTGTTTTTCTTTCTGGCTTACTTCACTCTGTATAATAGGCTCCAGTTTCATCCACCTCATTAGAAGTGATTCCAATGTATTCTTCTTAATGGCTGAGTAATTTTCCATTGTGTATATGTACCAGAGCTTTCTTATCCATTCATCTGCCGATGGACATCTAGGTTGCTTCCATGTCCTGGCTATTATAAACAGTGCTGCGATGAATATTGGAGTGCACATGTTTCTTTCAATTCTGATTTCCTCAGGGTGTATGCCCAGTAGCAGGATTGCTGGGCCATATGGCAGTTCTATGTTCAGATTTTTAAGGAATCTCCACACTGTTCTCCATAGTGGCTGTACTAGTTTGCATTTCCACCAACAGTGTAAGAGGGTTCCCTTTTCTCCACACCCTCTCCAGCATTTATTGCTTGTAGACTTTTGGATAGCAGCCATTCTGACTGGCATGTCATGGTACCTCATTGTGGTTTTGATTTGCATTTCTCTGATAATGAATGATGTTGAGCATCTTTTCATGTGTTTGTTAGCCATCTGTATGTCTTCTTTGGAGAAATGTCTGTTTAGTTCTTTGGCCCACTTTTTGATTGGGTCATTTATTTTTCTGGAATTGAGCTGCAGGAGTTGCTTGTATATTTTTGAGATTAAATCTTCATCCATTGCTTCATTTGCTATTATTTTCTCCCATTCTGAAGGCTGTCTTTTCACCTTGCTTATAGTTTCCTTTGTTGTGCAGAAGCTTTTAATTTTAATCAGGTCCCATTTGTTTATTTTTGGTTTTACTTCCAATATTCTGGGAGGTGGGTCATAGAGTATCCTGCTGTGGTTTATGTCGGAGAGTGTTTAGCCTATGTTTTTCTCTAGGAGCTTTATAGTTTCTGGTCTTACATTTAGATCTTTAATCCATTTTGAGTTTATTTTTGTATATGGTGTTAGAAAGTGTTCTGATTTCATTCTTTTACAAGTGGTTGACCAGCTTTTCCAGCACCACTTGTTAAAGAGATTGTCTTTTCTCCATTGCATATTCTTGCCTCCTTTGTCAAAGATAAGGTGTCCATAGCTGCATGGATTTATCTCTGGGCTTTCTATTTTGTTCCGTTGATCTATAGTTCTGTCTTTGTGCCAGTACCACACTGTCTTGATGACTGTGGCTTTGTAGTAGAGACTGAAGTCAGGCAGGTTGATTCCTCCAGTTCCAGTCTTCTTTCTCCAGATTGCTTTGGACATTCGAGGTTTTTTGTATTTCCATACAAATCGTGAAATTATTTGTTCTAGTTCTGTGAAGAATACCATTGGTAGCTTGATAGGGATTGCATTGAATCTTAGATTGCTTTGGGTAGTATACTCATTTTCACTACTTTGGTTTTTCTGATCCATGAACACGGTATATTTCTCCATCTGTTTGTGTCCTCTTTGGTTTCTTTCATCAGTGTTTTATAGCTTTACAGTTTTCATTTCTGGTCATTGTTGTTATGTGAGAAAGCCTTTAAGTATCTTATAATAGGCTGTGCTCACAAACTTCCAAGTCGTTCCTAATAATTTTTCAGAATCTGAATTTTTTTAGGTAGACAGCCAAGTTGTAATACTGAAGAATCAAACCCTCTTTTCCAATATATATGAAATTTAATCCCTTTTTATTTTTTCATTGCTTTTTTAAAGTGCTTAAATTAATTTAGAGAGATACTAATTGATATTCTTGCCTGTAATTTCAGTGAGACTGAGTCAAGTTTCACTATTAAATTTAAGAGTGACCAGGAATAATATATCTCTGAATTTATGTTTGAAATATGAAGATTTGGAAACAGATCTGGAACTCTCTGGAGTTAGTATATTGGCATAAGATCAGGAAGCAACTGTTCAAGATCAAGAAGCAGATAATATATGTCATAGGCAGATGCAAGATTCACCAAGTCAGAGTGGTGGAGAAGAGGGACCAGACAAACACATGCATGTTCCTTGGCCAGCTAAGACATGATTAAAGTGAAAAGTGAAAATGTTAACCTTTCAGTGGTGTCTGACGGGTTGTGACCCCATGGACTGTAGCCCACCAGGCTCCTCTGTCCATGGAATTCTTTAGGCAAGAATACTGGAGTGGGTTGCCATACCCTTCTCCAGGGAATCTTCCCAACCTCGGGATTGGACCTGAGACAGGCAGATTCTTTACCATCTGAGCCACCAGGGGAGAAGGGGAAAGTGTTCATTGCTAGGTCGTGTCCAAGTCTTTGCAGCCCCATGGACTGTAGCCTGCCAGGCTCTCTGTCCATGGAATTCTCCATGCAAGAATGCCGGAATGAGTAGCAATTCCCTTCTCCAGAGGATCGTCCCAGCCCAGGGATCAAATTCAGGTCTCACTCATTGTGGGCGGGTTCTTTACTATCTGAGCCACCAGGACCAAGGAAGATCCCCTGAAAGAGGAAATGACACCCCACTCCAGTATTCTTGTCTGAAAAATTCCGTTGACAGAGAAGCCTGGTGGACTACAGTCCATGGGGCCACAAAGAGTTGGACAAGACATGATGGGTTACCCTTAAATCATGATAAATAATCAGCATTAACTGAAACTACATAATGGTTAGAATAGATTGTCATTTGTCATTTTTTCTTAATGCATTTATATTTAAATAATATATAACAATATAATCATTTGCCCTTCTCCTATACTGTTATACTATAATCAAATTTAATAATAAACAAGTACATTTTTAAGAGAGAAGTCTTAGATCAGTACACCAGTGTGCCATGGTAATTACCATTATGATGAATTTATTTAGAAAGCAAGATAGTAAGGCTTTATAGGATTGTTGACAGGAGAAGTTCTGTTATGATTACTGTAATAAATAGGCCTACAAGCACACCAGGATATAGAATTTATTTTCTTGTAACCCTTTCTGAAAATTGTACCACATCATCTCATTACTATATTTGCTTGTGAAATATTTATAATGGTATGCTCATGGGAACACTGAATGTTGTGTTCTTTAAAACCAACATGATTTGCAAACAATGTCACTATTGTTGATCCTTCAACCACAAACATAATTTCCATATTTAGAAATTCACTACAGGCAGTTTTGTATTTTCATTTTTACAGATAATCATGGATAGTTGGAATGAATGTTTTTCTCTTCTCAGTGACTATATTGTTAACATATTTGAAAGTCTATCTTCCAATGTCCTATTTTCCTCAACATACTTTCAGCAAATTTATCAACTGAAATTTCTGTTTCAGACTACTAATTTATTCTTATATATTTAAATCAAATATTGTACTTGGATTTCTGTGTAATACTGAGTAAATGTCTGTCTTAGATAAGAGACAGAACTGTATTGACATATTTTTTTACAGATTTTCCTATTAATGTGCTCACAACTTTGTAGGAAACACATATTACTGTTCCACATGGATGTTATAAGAAAACTGATGCTTTTACTAGTTTTCTCATTTGTTTACCTTCTCTCCTGTGGAAACAGTCTCATGTTCCATGTTGTCTTTTCTTTTGCAACATCTCTCTGAAGTTTATTCAAGGTATTTGGTTTTAGCTTTCACTTTTATGTATTTTTGTGTGTAATTTTAATATTCTACTTTTATGACTGCACATACATACTCTTTTGAATTAATTATTTTTTAAAGTATAGATTAGAAAGCATCCTAATAAAGCATTTATTCAGGCAGAAGTAGAGGGCAAGGAAAATTTGAGTCAGCCCCAGGGCTTATTTTCTCATATCATATCCACAATGGCTTTGAATAGCAGGCAATTCCACTGTGGCTTTCATGTTCCTTTTTATTTTCTGTCACTACAATCGTTGTTTTAGAAAAGCTGTATTTCCCTCTAGGTCTCTAATAGGATTTAACTTCATTAATTTACAAATAGAAAAATGAAATTATCAAGGATTTTTAGTGCAAATTTCAAACTATTTGTGGAAGTGAACAATGAAAATTGTGTGAATGCCCTAGATAAGATAGATTCAGGAAGTTTTTTTATTTACCTGTCTGATGAGTTATTCCATTAATGACTATTGCTAACTAATAGGAGAGAATAAACATTGATGATCATACTGCAGCATAAAAGTGCCTGTCAGATTTTATTCTTTCAGTGTTCATCTGATGTATTAAATGTATTTTCACTTAAATTCTGACTTAAGATCAATAAAAAGTGACCTTTCTGTCCTGGGTACATAAAAAAGTTAGATGTCCTTTATGTGAACTAACTCAGCAATTGCACTTGCCCCAACCTGATGCTAACTCCTAAAGTTTATTGAACTTGCTGTCTGTTTTCCCCAACACTTAGACTAAGCTAAGTGTATAGTAAATTCTTGCTTAAAAATAATTAAGAAAATATACATGTGCCAAAGAAGCATATGAAAAGATAATCAACATCACTTGTCATCAGGGAATTGCAAATTAAAATAGTGAGATACCACTAAATACTCATTAGATTGGTAAAATTCCCAACACTGATGACACCAAATGCTGGTGAGAATATGGAGCAGTAGGAACCCTCAGTCATCCTGATATAGATGGAAAATGGTACAGATACTTTGGAAAATGGTATGGCAGCTTCTACAAAACTAAATATACTCTTACCATGGGACCCAGCAATCATACTCTTCAGTATTCAACCAAAGGAGCTGAAAACATGCCCACACAAAAACATGCACAAGGATATTTATAGCAGCTTAATTCATAAGTGCCAAAAATTGGAGGGACCAAAGTTGTCCTTTAATAGGTGAATGGATAAATAAACTAGTATATCCATACAATGAAATATTCAGCAATAAAAAGAAAACTGTTAAACCATAAACAAAAGACATGGAAAAATATGCAAATTACTAAGTGAAGAAAAGATGATGTGAAAAGACTACCCTGCACACTATAGGATTCTAACTCTATGACATTCTGGAAAAGGAAAAAACAGAGACAGTAAAACAATCAGTATTTGCCAAGAGTTTGGGAGAAGGAAGAATGAATAGACGGAGTCCAGGGCATTTTTAGGTCAGTGAAACTATTCTGTCTGGTACCATAATGGACACATATTATTATATTTTTTTCAAAAGCTATATAATAGCATCAAGAGTGACTCCTAATATTAATCATAAGATTTTAGTTAACTATATCAATATTGTCTCATCTGTGATAAAAAAAAATGTACCATATTACTTATAAAAAATTAATAATCAGAAAAACTCGTGTGTGTGTGTGTGTGTGTGTGTGTGTAATTGTCAGAAGCATTGATGGTACTGATGGGGTATATCAGAACTCTGTACATTATATTCAATTTATATGCAAACCTGAAATTTCTTGGAAAAATAAAGTCTAATATTTTCATAAAAGTTATTGAATAAATAAATGTTTTACAAAACCTGGCTATATCTTCAATCTTCCCAAGGCATTTAACTTTTATTTAATTCAAAATTCATTTTTGTTAAATTAAATTTAACATTTAGTGCTTTTACCTAGAATATCCACCTGAAAAATCTGATTGCTTGACAGTGCCCAACTTTAGATTTAATTGAAGAACAAACTTTCTCCAAACTACTGAATGCAGGACCTGAGATCATTTCATGTTAGCACACAGTCTCCTTGAGGTTCATAGATAACATGGAAAATCACGCTATTTCTATGATGTCAAGATATACAGTGAGCAACATCCACTACACTAGGCTGATTCACAGTAGCTCATGCTAGCTGACTTGTTGCCTTTCTTTCGAATTCAGTGATACCATGTTTTGGTTTTTTTTTTCTTGAATTTGGTTATGGTGGAGTATTTATGCCATAAACATCAGCAAATGCTATGAATCAATTCATTTCTTTGTTTGGTTTGTTTTAGAGAGCAGGTTTATCAACACACCATTAATTAATATGATATCTCAAACATATCTATAGGAAATATTTGCCCAAGTTTAAATAGATTATAAAAAAATCTTTATTCCAGGAAAGACCAAAAAATGACAATTTTGATATTTCTTTTTCAAAAAAATATTTTCTACCTATTTTATAGTTGATTTACAATGTTTTGTTAATTTCTGCTATACAGCAAAGTGATTCAGTTATACACATATTCTTTTTCAAATTCTTTTCCATCATGGCTTATCACAGGATATTGAATATGGTTCACTGTATTATGCAGTAGGATCTTGTTTATCTATTCTATATATACTAGTTTGCATCTACTAGTCCCAAACTCCCAATCCATCCCTCTCCCAGATCCCTCTTCTCAATTCCAAGTCTGCTCTGTAAGTCTGTGAATCTCTTCCCATTTTGTAGATAGATTCATTTGCATCATATTTTATTTTCCACATATATGTGATATCTTGTGGTATTTGTCTTTCTTTCTGACCTACTTCACCTAGCATGATAATCTCTATTTCTATCCATGTTGCAGCAAATGACATTTTTTCTATGTAGTTTTACCCTCTTGATTTTCTAGAACCATGATAATAGCTTGATTTTGAATTTCTTATAACAGGCATGAATCTAAGGGATCATTAAAGCCTATAGGTAATTCAGATTAGGGATTAGCAAAAATGTTCATAAATGATTAATTGGAATAATTGAAGGAACTGAAGGAGAGTTTATATGCAGATACCCAAGGCATTCAAATGATTCTGCCTTAAAGTAATTGTCAAAACCTAGAGATGCAAAAGCAATGGGGAAAATACTAAAGTGTGTGAGGCTTTTCTTTTTTTTCTTTTTTGGATGTGTAGTGTACTCTATGTTCTTTTATACTAAGCCTATGTAATATTAATGCATGTCAAAAGAATTACAGCTCCAGGTTGTGGAATTCCAAGTAGCAAGATGAAGGTTAATTTTGAATTAGGAGAAAGAGGAATATAGGGACTGAATACAAAACCAGTAGCAAATACATAACTTTATCAAAATCAATTAAAACATTAATTTAAAACAAAAATAATCATTCCCATCACTATGCTAGGCATAAGGAATACTAACGTGTTTCTGACAAAATTAACTCACAGCTACTAAAGGCTCTTAAGTGACATAATTTAGTAGTAAAGAGATCACAGAGTTCTCTGGGAAGAGTAGCAGTGTCTGTCACTGATAGTTTTTCACTTTGCTTGCTTTTCAAGATCTGAGTTATGGATTTTAAGGGCTTCTACAGAGAGGAGATTGCCTTCTTATTATACCCCATGTTATCAACATAACTTGCTAGTGATGCTAACATTGATCACTTGCTTAGGTGATGCTGCCAGACTTCTCCATGTAAAGTTAACTGTTTTTCTTTCTGCCCTCTGTTCTTTGAAAATTAGTAAATCCAGCCCACACAGGGTAGAGAAATAAATTGTGTCTTCTGGTGGAGAGAGTATCTACATCTATTATCTGAAAATGTTCAAGGAAGATTTGTGCTTTCTGTGCCATTTATTTACTCAATTGTCTGTATGAACTCACTGCTATTTATTAAAGGTTTGAGTTATATTCTATTAGTATGTTTTCTAAATAGCCTAATTTCAATTCAGTCGCTCAGTCGTGTCTGACTCTTTGTGACCCCATGAACCGCAGCATGCCAGGGGTCCCTGTCCATCACCAACTCTCGAAGTTTACCCAAACTCATGTCAATTGAGTCAGTGATGCTTTCCAACCATCTCATCCTCTGTCGTCCCCTTCTCCTGCCCCCAATCCTTCCCAGCATCAGAGTCTTTTCAAATGAGTCAGCTCTTCGCATCAGGTGGTCAAAGTATTGGAGTTTCAGCTTCAACATCAGTCGTTCCAATGAACACCCAGGACTGATCTCCTTTAGGATGGACTGGTTGGACCTCCTTGCAGTCCAAAGGACTCTCAAGAGTCTTCTCCAACACCACAGTTCAAAAGCATCAATTCTTTGGTGCTCAGCTTTCTTTATAATCCAACTTTCACATCCATATGTGACTACTGGAAAAACCATAGCCTTGATTAGATGGACCTTTGTTGGCCAAGTAATGTCTCTGCTTTTTAATATGCTGTTGGTCATAACTTGCCTTCCAAGGAGTAAGCGTCTTTTAATTTCATGGCTGCAGTCACCATCTGCAGTGATCTTGGAGACCAAAAAATGAAGTCAGCCACTGTTTCCCCATCTATTCCCCATGAAGGGATGGGACCAGATGCCATGATCTTAGTTTTCTGAATGTTGAGCTTTAAGCCAACTCTTTCAGTCTCCTCTTTCACTTTCATCAAAAGGCTCTTTAGTTCTTCTTTACTTTCTGCCATAAGGGTGGTGTCATCTGCATACCTGAGGTTATTGATATTTCTCCCAGCAATCTTGATTCCAGCTTGTGCTTCTTCCAGCCCAGCATTTCTCAAGATGTACTCTGCATATAAGTTAAATAAGCAGGGTGACAATATACAACCTTGACGTACTCCTTTTCCTATTTGGAACCAGTCTGTTGTTCCATGTCCAGTTCTCACTGTTGCTTCCTGACCTGCATACAGGTTTCTCAAGAGGCAGGTCAGGTGGTCTGGTATTCCCATCTCTTTCAGAATTTCCCACAGTTTATTGTGATCCACACAGTCAAAGGCTTTGGCATTACTATATTCTAATAGTATATTTTCTAAATAGCTTAATATGATGTTTAATTGTTCCAGCTTTGGCCTTTGGGAGCTCTTTTACACATTTATTTTTGTCTGTTTTTTGCATATGTATGTCTCTTTTCTCTGTTTCAGTCATAACAACTTCTAATACTATAAAGTATTCCAACTCATAGTGTATTTTCTTCCTGCTTCAGATCTAGTATTATTACTTCTTTCAAGAATATCTGATTCCTTTTCCTGGAGAATGAATAGTTGCAAACTGAAATCTAAGTGCTTATTTCTACTAAGATGTCACTGCTTCTAGATTCTCTCTAACACACAACATATTTGTAACAGCCTGTATTCCATTCTCGGAGTCTCCAATATTCTAGTTGAATGAGACTGTTTTTTCCCTTAAATTTCATGCTTTGTGATATAAAGTTATACAGATGTTGACAAATGCAAAATACCATGGATCCACCAATCCAATATAGTTAATAATAAAAATAAAATAATGTTAAATGCTGCCTTTGTGTATAATTAACATGATAACTCTAGGTTATACATCTTTAAGTTAAATTTCAGTATGGTATAAATTCAAATATATATAAATATAATGTGATACTATTTGAACTTTGTCTTGTTATTTTCATTATCTTGATATTAATTTCTGTAACAACTGAAACAGTAGAAAGGGGATATGTGACTCAGATACTGGCGTTTAAAAATTTTTCCCAATCATGACTCAAAAATTCATTGGCAAAAAAAAAAAAAAAAAAATTCATTGGCCAAAAGTGTCAAACGGCTATACTAAATTCTATGGGGAAGGAAATAAACTCCTATCATGTACCTAAAGAGAAATAAAAACTGGATATATTTGAAAAACTACACTGATGATCCTAGTTTTATTCAATATTTCTTAGTGATTCTTGTTTTGTAATGTGCTTTACAAGTTGATATATTGATAATATTTTAGAGACTTTCCCATAGATTTTGATTGAGAATGGCACTATTGCCATTTGATTCTAAACATTACCATAATAATTTCTTCCTTGAAGTTGTTAAGAAGCTTTTTATGTTTTATTAAATTTTTGTCCTGTTTTATTATTCAAAAACTAGAAATTTCTTGTCTGTCTTTCTGTAATTGATTTCTTATTTTGTCACATTTTGGCCAAAGGATATATTTCATGAAATATTAAATTTGGGGGGGAGGGGGTAGGTAGATATTTGCCTTGCGGCCTCATCTACTAGGCCACAAGGCAAATATCTACCCCCCCAAAAAAAATTTTAATATTACATGATTTAATATATGTCATATATACACCAGGAAAAAGAAAATCCATCTATTATTGCAGTACAGAGTACTAAGTATGTATATCAATTGTGTTGTTAGCATACATTTTCCTTACTAACATTTGTTATCTATTTCCTTATAAAACTGAGTTAAAATTGACCACATGATTTTGAATGCATCTATTTCTATCAATTTTATATTTCTATTCACTTATTGAAATATATAGTAATGATTATTATGGTTTCTTAAATTTTTACTTCAGCAGTAAGTGATTTTTGTTTAATATTGATTTTTGCCTTAAGATATACATCTCTGATGTTAATATTATTCTGCTTTTATTTCATGGTCATTTTCTTGTCATGTCATTTTCCATCCTTTTCAACTTTCCATGTTATTCAATGCAATTATTTTAATTACACTGAAGAAAAATATTATAGAAAAACATAAATTATCAAAAGGTGTAAAAAGTGTATCTTTCTCAAGGAGCACCTGGAAACATTTTTAATCCAACCAAAAGCTATTTTCAGGGAAGTTTAGTCTATTTAACATGTTTTGTGGATGTTTATAAACATTGTTGTATGTTTGCTATTTTATCTGGAATTTTTTGTTGACCATGTACTTTCTTCGCAGCTTCCTTTAAATCATTTATTGCATTTATTTTCTTCTCCACCCCCCCCCGTTTTTTTTTTGTTTAATACATTTGCTTCTTTGGAGATTATATATTCTATTATTTTAGAAATTTTAGATGGATACCTGGCTTACCTATGTCTAATGTAAATCAGTATATATAGACTGCTTTTATAATTTTTAAACTCAGAATTTACCAAATATTTATAACTTCTTTTTAAACATCACCATGTAACCAGTTGTTTTGTTTAACTGAATGTTGACAGATTCCTATAGTCATTCTTATTTATCCTGCCATCTCACTCTTTCCTTCTTACTAAGGTTTATTTTTTTGGTAGAGGGTAACTTTTAGTAAGGATGTTTGGGTAGAAAGTCATTTTTGCCCTTTTTTAATGTTTTGTTTCATAGTATTTATATTTTGTAATAAATTTAGAATGATAACTTAGTTGAACCCAGAGTTATTCCTGGGTAAGCAGATATATCCAATTAGAGTTTCTATAATATTAATCTGTTGTCTATAAGCATTCATTATTGTTGAGAAATGTTTGTTTTCAGACTATTTTTTATTCATTTTATGTTTTTTTCCTCTCTATCTTTTGAGATTTTTCTGCACATTGTATAATCTCTAGTTTCAGAATGGTGTATCTTGGCCCAGATTTTTTCCTTGTACAGGAACTTTTCTATTGCCTTTATTTGAGAACTCAGGATTTGTTTTTAGATCTAAAAAAATTTACAGTAATCTTTTTTTTTCAAATAGAACTTTTCTTCCTTTTTTCCATTCTATAATGCCAAAAGTACAATTAGTTTCTATCCTTGTCATGTTATTTCCATCCTTCCTTTTTTTTTTTTCCTTTTTGGATGAGTCTTAATGGATGTTTAGTATTTTACATATCTTTACTTCTCCTGATTCCTTGGTTATTTGATCAGCTTTTTCAGTAATGCTATCAATTATTTCTCTGGATAATGCCCATTTTTAAAATATTTATCTGAATTTGAATTTTAATGGTCATGTATCTAAAATAACTTTTGCTATTCAGTTATTATTTATCCGTGTTTTATTATTTTCCTCTCTTTACATGTTTTCCTTATCTATTATCCAGAATGAAGGGTGAATTGTTCTCCTTCCTGTTTCAGAGGGAAGAGGCCCCTCTCATAGTACTCTAGTTTGGACAGGGATCTTTATTGTAACCTCTCTGTTTTTGCATCGACATTTAAACTCTTACCACCAATCTCTGTGGTCTGATTCCCTTGCGGATATCACTAAAGATTTAAATCCCTCTTCTCAGACTTCATCTTTGTCACTTGTTACATCTAAGGCAAGGCTCTCTTCTTTTAGTCGTAGTGGTAGTCGTATTCATATATTTTGATATTCCAGATTTCTTTGTCAATGGGAGATGCATCTGCTCTCAGTATCCATTTAAATTTACCATTAAACTTAAGTTTAATTTATTTAGCTTATTTAAAGTTCATCATATACAATACAAATGCGTATTCCCTTCCTCTGTTATTCTAATCTCTTGTTTCTAGACTTTGTATAATGTATTAATAATATAAAATTCTGTCTACACATGTAGAAAACTGTGTAGAATTAAGATACAAAACAGAAAGTTCAAAACAAAGCCTTTGTGCTTGCAAGGAATAAGGGCATCCAATTTGTACATTAAATCCTTGTTTTTCTAATTTGCCTGAAATATATATCTTATCCATTATGCCTAAAATATTTAATAACCCTAGCTAAAATAGATTTTGGGGAACCAAACTTATGCCAGTACTATCCACAATTTTATGACTCATTCTTGGTTTGTATAGAGAAATGACAAATATTCCCTTATGGGAAATTACTCTGGTGTTGTTAGTGTGAATTACTTTAATCACTAAGCTCTTTTCCACTGAATCTGGATGCACCCTTGAATGCTTTTCAATATAGTACACCTGGAAGCCACAATCAATCAATCAGTATTAGCATCTGATCTGAAACAAATTAGTCATTTTGATCTAATATGTCTGACCTAAATTGGTAATAATTTTAATTAAGTGATATAAGGTTTAAACTCAGACCATCAGCCACTTTGCTAAATTGATGCTAACAATTTTAGACACAGGAATTATATTTTACAATATTCCTGCTATTTTCTATGCTCTTTTCATTCCTCTCATCTTGTCCTTACAACAAACCTGTGAAATTAAAATTATTTTCATTTAGGAAAAAAGATATAGCTAATTTCCTTAAAGACATAGAGCAAAAATTAGCAAACCTAGAATTTAAATTTTGATTTTGGCCTCCAAAGCCTGTGCTTTTGGGATATTCATGACGAAGCCAAAATAAATTGCTCAGGGATATCTATAACCACATAACTGTTTCCTTTTAGCAGGAATGACACAGACACTTTTAATAATTGAGAATTGAGAAATATCTAGTTCAGTTTCCTAAGACACAATTTTCTAGTTTACTGGAAAATATTTTTTTAAAATGGACACAGGGGAACTCTTTTTTGTTTTATTTTTTGCTCCATATATTCTAAGATGTAGGCTAAGGTATTGAATCTGGTCCACTATTTTTTGTTCATTAAAGAACCCTTTCGAATAAAAATAATATTTTCTGACTAGTCTTTAAAGAATTACTGAGATAAGGGAAAAGTCTAAGGATTTTGTATGACTAAGGGAGCTTTAGGTTCTGCTTAACTTTCTAGAAATTAAGTGCAGGTTATTAAGGGGATAGTGCTAATAGTTGCAGCATAAATTGGCTTCAAGACATTATTTTTTTACTATAGCTGATACTGTTTATGATGTTATTAACAATTCCTTTTTAATGGGTGATTTGTCTTATACAGTTCATCATCTCTCTAATAATGCTACCATTTAACACTCTTCAAAATCTTGAAATTGAATGTTAGAATAAATGACTATTATTAATGCTTAAGAAGAAACAAAGCAGTAGTTTTAAACTAAAATCTCTTTTTCAAGCATGTTCAGAATTACCCAAATTAATATTTTCTTTATTAAAATCCCTCATATAAATGCTCTAGCAACCTCCATGAAAATTCTTCTTACTCATTGCTTATTTCATACATCAAATAGTTGATAAATTCGTTGTTAAAAGGCTCTGTTCCAAGTGGTGAGTATAGAGACGTAAACAAAGCAGGTGAAATATTTTCTATCCTTCAAATTATGTTTTATTGGACTATATAAAATGTAAAAAAAAATACAGATAAGATATGTATTATTGAATTCATTGATAATTTCTAAGGAGAAAAACAAAGAAGGGGAGTAGGATAAGACAGGATTTTGAGGGACATTGGACAGTATTAGAGATGGAAAGGCTCCTTGTGAAGCTGGCATCTGAATAGAAATTTGAGTGAGGGAAACATATGGATATCTGGGATAAAAGCATTCAGCAAAGGAAAAGCAAATGCAAAATTTGAGGAGCAGACCTGTTTGAATAACAGTTAAGAGACTAATCTGGTTTGCAGTAGAACGAGCAAAGGGGATAGTAATTAAGAGATGAGATTGGTTAGAATTGTGCTGATCATATTCTAAAGGAATGACATAATAATTGGAGTTTGTTTAAGACATTATTTTCTAACGTGATTTAAGGTTTACAGCAAAATTGAGAAGGTACAGATTGTCCCCTGTTCGTATACATGCATGTCCTCTCCCATTATCAACATCACCCAACAGAGTGGGTGTTACAGTTTGTTACAGTTGATGAACCTATATGATCACATCATAATCACCCAAAGTCCATAGTTTACTTAATGGTTCAGTCTTGGTGTTGTGCATTTTATGCATTTGGACAAATATATAATGACTTTTACCTGTCATTTTGGTATTATACAGAGTACTCTTGCCTAGAAAATCCCACGGACGGAGGACCCTGGTGTCCATGGGATCACAAAGAGTCGGACATGACTGAGCGACTTCACTTCTTCACTTCTTCACTGTCTAGCAGGCCCTCTTTGTTAATTGGAAGGTGTAACCCAGGACACTACAAACATAATGAGCTGTTCAGACTTTCCACCCTGGTATTAACCAAAACTATACATTTACATTTGGTCATATTTTCCAACTGTGATGTTGGAGAAGATTCTTGAGAGTCCCTTGGACTGCAAGGAGATCCAAGCAGTCCATCCTAAAGGAAATCAGTCCTGAATATTCACTGGAAGGACTGATGTTGACGCTGAAACTCCAATACTTTGGCCACCTGATACGGAGAGCTGACTCATTTGAAAAGACCCTGATGCTGGGAAAGATTGAAGGCAGGAGGAGAAGGGAATGATAGAGGATGAGATGGTTAGACGGCATCAATGGCTCAATGGGCTTGAGCTTGAGTCAACTCTGGGAGTTGGTATCGACAGGGAAGCATGGCATGCTACAGTAGTTCATGGGGTCGCAAAGAGTCGGACACAACTGAGCAACTGAGCTGAACTCAACTGATATTTTCCAATATGTGAAATAGACAGTCACGATGTTAGCATGAATATTAGTATTTCTAAAAATGATAACAATTTGGATACATGTTTTCACATTGCTCACTGTTTCTTTAGATATGCTGAGTATTAGCCAAAGAGAGTTTGGAGAACATGGAAGTTGGGGAAGCAAACAGTATGAAAAAATACTGAAGACTCCAGGTAGTATAATCTGTAGTCTGGTCTGTGAGTTTAGGGTAAGAAACTGGCTAATAAATACCATTTGTTTTATTAGAATGCTGTCCATAATAACTATATTGCTCTTCTATAGGATTAGAAATAACTTCTGCATTTGCTGTAATTTTTGTAGAGGCTACTGAGTAACAATAAATAAAGAGCATCTATTCAAGAGGCTGTATGGTGATTTCTTTTAATATGTATTAAGATATATATTTACTTACTTGCCAATGTTTGGAACATAAATTTTACTGTTAAATATTTGAGATAGTGATCAAATGAAAAAGACAAAACTATGCAACAGTTCCAACCAGGAATAGGTTTTCTTGCTTTTGTGTAATAATGTTATAAAATACTACAAAGGAAACACACTGGTTCAATTCAATTCAGTTCAGTCTCTCAGTCATGTCTGACTCTTTGTGACTCCATAAACTGCATCACGCCAGGCCTCCCCATCCATCACCAACTCCCGGAGTCAACCTAAACCCATATCCATCGAGTCGGTGATGCCCTCCACCATCTCATCCTCTGTTGTCCCCTTCTCTTCCTGCCCTCAATCTTTACCAGCATCAGGGTCTTTTCAAATGAGTCAGCTCTTCTTTCAGGAGGCCAAAGGATTGGAGTTTCAGCTTCAACATCAGTCCTTCCAATGAACACCCAGGATTGATCTCCTTTAGGATAGACTGGTTGGACCTCTTTGCAGTCCAAGAGACTCTCAAGAGTCTTCTCCAACACCACAGTTCAAAAGCATCAATTCTTTGGTGCTCAGCTTCCTTTATAATCCAACTTTCACATCTATATGTGACTACTGGAAAAATCATAGCCTTGATTATATGAACCTTTGATGGCAAAGTAATGTCTCTGCTTTTTAATATGTTGTCTAGGATGGTCATAACACTCCTTCCAAGGAGTAAGCGTCTTTTAATTTCATGGCTGCAGTCACCATCTGCAGTGCTTTTGGAGCCCAAAAAATAAAGTCTGGCACTGTTTCTCCATCTATTTGCCATGAAGTGATGGGACCAGATGCCATAAACTTATTTTTCTGAATGTTGAGCTTTAAACCAACTTTTTCACTCTACTCTTTCACTTTCATCAAGAGGCTCTTTAGTTCTTCTTCACTTTCTGCCATAAGGGTGGTGTCATCTGCATATCTGAGGTTATCGATATTTCTCCCAGCAGTCTTGATTCCAACTTGTGCTTCCTCCAGCCCAGCATTTCTCATGATGTACTCTGCATATAAGTTAAATAAGCAGGGTGACAATATACAGGCTTGACATACTCCTTTTCCTATTTGGAACCAGTCTGTTGTTCCAATACCAGTTCTCACTGTTGCTTCCTGACCTGCATACAGGTTTCTCAAGAGGCAGGTTAGGTGGTCTGGTATTCCCATCTCTTGAAGAATTTTCCACAGTTTATTGTGATCCACACAGTCAAAGGCTTTGGCATAGTCAATAAAGCAGAAATAGATGTTTTTCTGGAACTCTCTTTCTTTTTCGATGATCCAGCAGATGTTGGCAATCTGATCTCTGCTTCCTCTGCCTTTTCTAAAACCAGCTTGAACATCTGGAAGTTCATGATTCATGTATTGCTGAAGTCTGGCTTGGAGAATTTTAAGCATTACTTTACTAGCGTGTGAGATGAGAGCAATTGTGCGGTAGTTTGAACATTCTTTGGCATTACCTTTCTTTGGGATTGGAATGAAAACTGACCTTTTCCAGTACAATGGCCACTGCTGAGTTTTCCAAATTTGCTGGCATATCGAGTGCAGCACTTTCACAGCATCATCTTTCAGGATTTGAAATAGCTCTACTGGAATTCCATCACCTCCACTAGCTTTGTTCATAGTGATGCTTCCTAAGGCCCTCTTGACTTCACATTCCAGGATGTCTAGCTCTAGGTGAGTGTTCACACTGGTTAAATAGTTACTTTTTCTATTAATAGGGAAAATAATTTTTCATGTGTATTTCCTAGCCTTTGGGAAATGTGTTATTACAAGCAAAATACATAAATATTATATGAAGGAAAGTTCATATTTTCTTCCTCTTGGATTTTGCTTAATATGGTATAAAAATAGATACAGAGGATGGAGAAAGATCATGTATCTTTAGTGAGTGAAATAGTCTCCAAAGGACTTAAAAAGGTGGCCCATATATCTTGTTATAATCCCTGGCAGTCATTTTACCTGGCAGATCAATTTGGAACCTGGCTTAAGATATGAGGGCTTCCAAGGTGGTACTGGACTTCCCTTGTAGCTTAGTTGGTGAAGAATCTGCCTGCAATGCAGGAGACCCAGGTTCAATTCCTGGGTTGGGAAGATTCCCTGGAGAAGGAAATGGCGACCCGCTTCAGCATTCTTGCCTGGAGAATCCCATGGACAGAGGAGCCTGACAACTACAGTCCATGGGGTCACAAGAGTTGGGCACGACTTAGCGACTAAACCACCACCAGCAGGTGGTTTTAGTGGTAAAGAATCTGCCTGTGAATGCAGGAGACATGGGTAAGAGGCATGGGTTCAGTCTCTGGGTTGGGAAGAACCCTTGGAGGAGGGCACCATGACCCACTCCAGTTTTCTTGCCTGATGAATCCCATGGACAGAGGAGCCTGGCCGGCTACCATCCATGGGGTCATAAAGAGTCAAACACAGCTGAAGTGACTCACACATGTAAGCAAGCTAAAATATGAAGGCATTTGAAAATAATACTATAAAAGTACTGAATACTGAATGTATAATGATAAATAAATGAAATGAGAATCATACCATAGAACTGCACAAACTTTTTGGGCTTAATGTTTGATGCAGAATAAGAAAATCTGCATTTTCTGGGTTGAGGAAGTGATTTATACAGTTACATTAAGAATGAGTATCAAAGAATAAGCACAACAATGAATTGTAAATTTCCCTATTCATTTACCATGCCTGGCAAAGTGATTATTGCTCTAGTAGCCTGTGTGTGTCTAGTCACTATTTATGAATACCTTGAGTAATGAATGCTTGTGAAAAATCCATCCTTGCAGAAATTCAACTTCTGCAAGTTCAGTTCTAATTCCAAATCTGTAATTGCAGCTTTTGAGTATTGTTCTTTTCACACATAAAGCATTTGTACTTATGAATATCACACCACCATTTGTTTGTATTCTTTAGGGATATCTATGCTGGACAGGTTATTTTTTAATTTATTTCTTCTGCCCCTTATTTTTACTTTCTGCTAGTTCCTCCTTCCCTTTGGATATTTCCCTCTTCATCCCACAATTTATCTGTCAGTTTGAAACATACCCCACTATATAAAAAGAAAGTTAATAATCCCTTTGAGTTGTTTATAGCAAAACACAAATATGTAGTCTGAAATTTGCAAGTGCATTGAATATCCTAACTTTAATAAAAATGAGCCTGATAGCTGTTCTGCAAGAAACATATTGCTTTTAGGGGTAAGTGGGCTCTTTGGAATAAATGCCACCAGTTGTAAAATCATCACAAATATGCTATAAATTTAGTCTGTCAATTTAGAGTAGGTACTTATTAGTCAAACATACACTGGGTCATAGAAAAAGCAAGGAAATTCCCAAAAGAAAACCACATGTACTTCTGCTTCATTGTGCTAAAGCCTTTGATAGTGTGAATCACAAAAAACTGAAAATTCTTAAAGAGGTGGGAATACCAGATCACCTTATGTGTCTCCTGAGAAACCTGTATGCAGGTCCAGAAGCAACAGTTAGATCCAGACATAAAACACCTGAGTTCAAAATTAGGAAAGGAATACATCAAGACTATATTTTGTCACCCTTCTTATTTAATTTCTGTGCAGAATACTTCATGCAAAATGCCAGGCTGGATAAAGCACAAGCTGGAATCAAGATTGCTGGGAGACAAAGACAGAAATATAGATCAATGGAACAGAATAGAAAGCCCAGAGATAAGTCCACGAACCTATGGTCACCTTATCTTCGACAAAGGAGGCAAGGATATACAATGGAAAAAAGATAACCTCTTTAACAAGTGGTGCTGGGAAAACTGGTCAACCACCTGTAAAAGAATGAAACTAGAACACTTTCTAACACCATACACAAAAATAAACTCAAAATGGATTAAAGATCTAAATGTAAGACCAGAAACTATCAAACTCCTAGAGGAGAACATAGGCAAAACACTCTCCGACATAAATCACAGCAGGATCCTCTATGACCCACATCCCAGAATTTCAGAAATAAAAGCAAAAATAAACAAATGGGACCTAATGAAACTTAAAAGCTTTTGCACAACAAAGGAAACTATAAGCAAGGTGAAAAGACAGCCCTCAGATTGGGAGAAAATAATAGCAAACGAAGCAACAGACAAAGGATTAATCTCAAAAATATACAAGCAACTCCTCCAGCTCAACTCCAGAAAAATAAATGACCCAATCAAAAAATGGGCCAAAGAACTCAACAGACATTTCTCCAAGGAAGACATACAGATGGCTAACAAACACATGAAAAGATGTTCAACATCACTCATTATCAGAGAAATGCAAATCAAAACCACAATGAGGTACCATTACACACCAGTCAGGATGGCTGCTATCCAAAAGTCTACAAGCAATAAATGCTGGAGAGGGTGTGGAGAAAAGGGAACCCTCTTACACTGTTGGTGGGAATGCAAATTAGTACAGCCACTATGGAAAACAGTGTGGAGATTTCTTAAAAAACTGGAAATAGAACTGCCATATGACCCAGCAATCCCACTTCTGGGCATACACACCAAGGAAACCAGATCTGAAAGAGACACATGCACCCCAATGTTCATCGCAGCACTGTTTATAATAGCCAGGACATGGAAGCAACCCAGATGCCCATCAGCAGACGAATGGATGAGGAAGCTGTGGTACATATACACCATGGAATATTACTCAGCCATTAAAAAGAATTCATTTGAATCAGTTCTAATGAGATGGATGAAACTGGAGCCCATTATACAGAGCGAAGTAAGCCAGAAAGATAAAGACCATTACAGTATACTAACACATATATATGGACTTTAGAAAGATGGTAACGATAACCCTATATGCAAAACAGAAAAAGAGACTCAGATCTATGGAACAGACTTGTGGACTCTGGGAGAAGGCGAGGATGGGATGTTTCAGGAGAACAGCATCGAAACATGTATATTATCTAGGGTGAAACAGATCACCAGCCCAGGTTGGATGCATGAGACAAGTGCTCGGGCCTGGTGCACTGGGAAGACCCAGAGGGATCGGGTGGAGAGGGAGGTGGGAGGGGGGACTGGGATGGGGAGTACATGTAAATCCATGGCTAATTCATATCAATGTATAACAAAAACTACTGTAATGATGTAAAGTAATTAGCCTCCAACTAATAAAAATTAAAAAAAAAAAGAAGGAAAAAAAAATAAAAAAATAAAATAAAATTACAAACATACATAATAATAAAAAAAAAAAAAAAGATTGCTGGGAGAAATATCAACAACCTCAGAAATGCAGATGATACCATCCTAATGGCAGAAAGCAAGGAGGAACTAAAGAACCTTTTGATGGAAGTGAAAGAGGAGAGTGAAAAAACTGGCTTAAAACTCAACATTCAAAAAATGAAGATCATGGCATGTGGTCCCATTACTTCATGGCAAATAGATGGGAGAAAGTGGAGAGAGTGACAGATTTTATTTTCTTGGGCTCCAAAAACACTGTGAACAGTCACTGCAGCCATGAAATTAAAAGATGCTTGCTCCTTGGAAGAAAAGCTATGACAAACCTAGACATCATATTAAAAAGCATAGAGATAACTTTGCCAACAAGGGTTTCTATAGTCAAAGCTATGTTTTTTCCAGGTGTCATATACAGATGTGATAATTGGGCCACAAAGAAGACTGATCACTGAAGAACTGTTGCTTTCAAATTGTTGTGCTGAAGAAGACTGTTGATAGTCCCTTGGACAGCAAGGAGATCAAACCAGTCAATCCTAAAGGAAATCAACCAGGAATATTCATTGGAAGGACTGATGCTGAAGCTGAAGCTCCAATACTTTGGCCACCTGATATGAAGAGCTGACTCACTGGAAAAGACCCTGATGCTGGGAAAGATTAGGGCAAGAAGAGAAGACAACAGAGGATGAGATGGTTGGCTGACATTACTGACACAATGGACATGAGTTTGAGCAAACTCTGGGAGATAGTGAAGGACAGGGAAGCCTGACATGCTGCATTTCGTGGGGTTGCAAAGACTCAGGTATGACTTAGCGACTAAACAACTTATTAATTCATTAGAACTGAGGCTAGAAGGCCAAAGATATGAGAATTTACAGATTACCTTAAGAATATTTACTTTCTAAACTACTAGTATATGACTTTGTACTTAGATTTAAGATCTTGATAATTTTTAAGTAAACTCAAGTATGCATATTCTCTGCTAGAAATCTCAGAATTGGTTAAATCCATATCTTTAGAAGATTCATTTTAGCCTAATCAAATGATCAAAGAATGTTCAGAAAAACTCTTTCTTAAGAGCAATAGTCTATATAACTTGATTCTTTCTTCCTCTCAACTGTGGAGGAAAAATGGCAACTCCATCTGGGTTTCAAAATCATCAGATAATGGCAGCTGTCATTTCTTCTTAATAACTATTCATTTATTTTCTAAAACCCTTACTGAGTACTATGCCAGGGGATGGGTATGCAAGAAAAACACACTCCAGTTGCTGTGCTGGCACTCTTAGCTGCTCTCTGTCTTATCTTATGTTTTCTTTAATCTTACAAGACTTTCATGTTTTATCACTTTGATGTAGGTGGGAAAAGAAGCAAAAGACCAGTTTGTGCCTATATAATTAGTAGGTAATAGAGCTTGGATCCGCAGAAGGCAATGGCACCCCACTCCAGTACTCTGGCCTGGAAAATCCCATGGACGGAGGAGCCTGGTAGGTTGCAGTCTATGGGGTCCTGAAGAGTCAGACATGACTGAGCGACTTCACTTTCACTTTTCACTTTTATACATTGAAGGAAATGTCAACCCACTCCAGTGTTCTTGCCTGGAGAATCCCAGGGATGGGGTCGCACAGAATTGGACATGACTGAAGTGACTTAGCAATAGCAGTAGCAGAGCTTGGATCCAAAGTATGTATTTATTTTCCTACATATACTGTTTTCTCTTGCCACACCCAACATCCTGACTTCTTAGCCTTCAATTTCATTTTAGATAAATATGAACAATATAGTGATCTAACTCTCTAATATTTCTATAGTCTGAGATACTCAAATATTTTTACTTTATTGTTTGTGCTCTGCATTTAACCAGGGAAGTTATAACCCTGATGTGTGTTCCTTATTCAAAAATATTTCTATGATGTCACTTTTCACCTCTGGGTTTTTAAAATGTTCTTCTTTTTCTTCTAGGTTCCTATTTATATCTTTCACATTTTGGTACTTAGTCTATGTGAGTACATTTCTAAGTGGTGGTAGGCAGATACTCAGATTACTTTTTCCTCCTAGTAAGTCAATTTTTAAAAAAAAAACCTATCCAATAAACATTTTTTCCTTTATTATTGATTTGTTGGTTATTTTTATCAACTTAAGTTTCATCTTTATGGGATTCTGTCTATGTGTTGACTATTATATTGAATTTGCCTTATATTTTTCTTTTTCGTGATCAATACATGGTGCTTTTTTTTTTTTTAACCATGACTGTAGAAACCCAAGTTTTCTTTTTCTTTAGTCTTCATTTTAAATCTTAGTTCTGATTGGGTCATTTATTTTTCTGGAGTTGAGCTGGAGGAGTTGCTTGTATATTTTTGAGATTAATCCTTTGTCTGTTGCTTCGTTTGCTATTATTTTCTCCCAATCTGAGGGCTGTCTTTTCACCTTGCTTATAGTTTCCTTTGTTGTGCAAAAGCTTTTAAATTTCATTAGGTCCCATTTGTTTATTTTTGCTTTTATTTCTGAAATTCTGGGATTTGGGTCATAGAGGATCCTGCTGTGATTTATGTCGGAGAGTGTTTTGCCTATGTTCTCCTCTAGGAGTTTTATAGTTTCTGGTCTTACATTTAGATCTTTAATCCATTTGGAGTTTATGGGCCAAAGAACTAAACAGACATTTCTCCAAGGAAGACATACAGGTGGCTAACAAACACATGAAAAGATGCTCAACATCACTCATTATCAGAGAAATACAAATCAAAACCACAATGAGGTACCATCATACGCCAGTCAGGATGGCTGCTATCCAAAAGTCTACAAGCAATAAACGCTGGAGAGGGTGTGGAGAAAAGGGAACCCTCTTACACTGTTGGTGGGAATGCAAACTAGTACAGCCACTATGGAGAACAGTGTGGAGATTCCTTAAAAAACTGGAAATAGAACTGCCATATGACCCAGCAATCCCACTTCTGGGCATACACACCAAGGAAACCAGATCTGAAAGAGACACGTGCACCCCAATGTTCATTGCAGCACTGTTTATAATAGCCAGGACATGGAAGCAACCCAGATGCCCATCAGCAGACGAATGGATGAGGAAGCTGTGGTACATATACACCATGGAATATTACTCAGCCATTAAAAAGAATCCATTTGAATCAGTTCTAATGAGATGGATGAAACTGGAGCCCATTATACAGAGCAAAGTAAGCCAGAAAGATAAAGACCATTACAGTATCCTAACACATATATATGGACTTTAGAAAGATGGTAACGATAACCCTATATGCAAAACAGAAAAAGAGACTCAGATGTATAGAACAGACTTGTGGACTCTGGGAGAAGGAGAGGGTGGGATGTTTCAAGAGAACAGCATCAAAACATGTATATTATCTAGGGTGAAACAGATCACCAGCCCAGGTTGGGTGCGTGAGACAAGTGCTCAGGCCTGGTGCACTGGGAAGACCCAGAGGGATCGGGTGGAGAGGGAGGTGGGAGGGGGGACTGGGATGGGGAATACATGTAAATCCATGGCTAATTCCTTTCAATGTATGACAAAAACTACTGTAATGATGTAAAGTAATTAGCCTCCAACTAATAAAAATAAATGGAAAAAAAAAAATCTTAGTTCTGTGTGGACCTTCATTCTCCACACATTTTTTTTTGGAATACATTTCTTGGATTATTCAAATACCAATGCACTTTAAAAGAAGATGGCCTAGAATTTATGGATAAAATGGAAGAAAATTGGCATATTCATGATATTCTGCCATCCCATGTGAAGGCATAGAATATATCTTACTTTATCCAGAATATCTACTATGTTCCTTATTAGAGTTTTAAAATTCTCCCTATAGTCTTCCATTTCTAGAATTGTTTTGTCTCAGATATGTTTTTAGTTTTATTTACTTTCCTTTTATAGTTCCTTGTTTAGAGTGAGAGAAAACATTGAGTTAAATTTTTGTGTATGGTAAACATGGAAGCTGAAATTCAGCGACATTCAGGAAACATTCTGAGTTAACACCAGCTTTGAGGCATGTGAGTTTGTGGTGGGTTACCATTTCACTCTATTTTCATCTTCTTGGGAAGCTCTTCCTATTTGTTTAGTGATATAGTTGATCAAATAGTGATATATTTTTATATTTTATATTTTATTATCATGTATTTTGGGTTTCATTGGTAGCTCATATGGTAAAGAATCCACGGGCAATGCAGGAGAGCTGGGTTTTATCCCTGGGTTGGGAAGATCCACTGGAGAAGGAAATGGCAACCCATGGAGTCACAAAGAATCAGACACAACAGAATGACTAACATGCACAAACACATCATGTATTTTAGTTGTTTTCAGTGACACTGTTCAGGAGGGTTAATTCACCAGACTGTGTGAAATCTCAAAGTTCTTTCTCATGCTTTGTTAAATTCTAATTTTGGTTATTTCTTTATTCCATAAATTTCTCCTCCTATTAAATTATTACTTGTTCTTTTTACTTTCTTTCATCCAAGACTTTCACATTAAATACTAATCACCTTTATTTTGACATAAAACAGCAAAATTCTGTAAAGCAATCATCCAATAAAAAATTAATTAATTAAAAAATACTAATCACCTTTATTACCATGTTTTCTTGTTTTAATAATGTACTCTAGTATGGAAATTTTCTCTAAATATGTTTACTATAACTCTCAATTTTAATATATAGTATTTTATCTGTACTTAAAGTAATTCCAAAAAATTATGTCAACCATAATTTTAAATTGTTTGCTTCCTGATGAAAGTGTGTTATATCTAGAGATTATGTCCTTGATGATATTAATTCTTTAGAAGTTTTAAATTTCTTTGTGCTAATGAGCAATTAATTAATGAAAATGTTCATTTGTGATACTTTCAGGAAAAAATAAATCTGTTTTAATTGTGTGTTATTTCCAGATTACTGTTTCAGCACAGGAATTCAATATTAAATACAATGTTGACTAAGCCCAGGGAGGGCAAATGATAATGAAGTAAACAAATAACTAAAATTAGAATAATATATGCATTGAAGAAAATGGAATATGATAATGAAGATAGCTATAGGGTCTATTTATATGTTCAAGGAAGAAGTTTTTGTTAAATTAGAAAAATCTCCCATTGAAAATTTGACAGGTTCTTCCTTAAGCTTTGAGAAGTTAGTTTTTTATAATGCTGCATTAATATATATTCAAGGGTGTAAGTACTAGGTTCATATATGCTTATATATTTTATTGCATATTCTTGATGGATTAACCTATTAGATATTATGTGATTCCTCTAAATGATTTTTGCAACATTTATCTGATGTTTATTTTGTTAAGTATTTGCCTAGTATAACTTTTTTTTTCAATGTTTTTTTATTATTTGATTTTCTACCTTACTCCTTCACCTGTAACATGTTTTCTATTGTTTCATTCTTTTTTTTTTTTTTTAGTGGGTGGGACTGTGTTCCTGGCTTGCTAGTAGTTTGGCCTAAGGTCTCCAGTAGCGGAGTCTGTGGGCAGTTGGGTAGGGCTGGGTCTTGCTGTTGAAATATAGACCTCTAGGTTGTCTCACTCCAATTTAATTCCTTGGGGCCTGGCGTTCTCTGTAACTCCAGCAGTTTGGACTCAACACTCCTACCTCTGGGGCTCATGCTTGATCTCTGACCTGTAAACTGGGACCCCACATGCTCTGGGGTATGGAAAAAGAAAAGAGAGAGAGAAAAAAAAAATCAGAACAATAACAAAGATTAAAAAACAACCCCTGAAGGGTAAAATCAGACTCCAATAGCAAGAGAATGAAAAAAAAAGATATATATGTATATATATATAAGAAGAAATTTTAAAATAAGAGGGAGCAGAATAATAACAAAGATTTTAAAAATAATAGGATAAATTTAGAAAGCTAACAAAAAGAGCAGAAAAAAGAAGAATATGTATGAAACAACCACTTAAGGATAAGACTGAACTCCACTGGCAAGTAGAAAAGGAACAAAACAAAAAGGTTGAAAAGAACCTTGGCTACAAAGAGTAGGGCTTAGATGCGGAAGGGCTTAGGTAGCTGGTATGTTTAGGTGTTATTTGATTTTCTGATCTGCGTTCTGTTCTTATTTTGACTTTTGAAATTTAACTGGATAAGCCCGGCCTTTAAGTAAGTTTAATATTCTCTAAATATATTGTTGTTCAGTTGCTAAGTTGTGTCCAACTCTTTGTGACCATATCAACTGCAGCATGCCAGGCTTCCCTATATTGGAGCAATTAATTCTGAAATCTTATTTTGTAATTTAAAATGTTTATTTGAGTGTATTTTTCCTCCCATTTTTCCTTTGGCCTCATAGTTTTCATTTTCTTTCTCTCTCTGTTCATGAAATTGTGATTAAAATAATACATATAGTAAGTTCAGTTGATCAGTCGTGTCTGACTCTTTGTGACCCCATGAACTGTAACATGTCATGTTTCCCTGTTCATCACCAACTCCAGGAGTTGAAAAAAATTCATGTCCATTGAGTCGGTGATGCCATCCAACCATCTTATCCTCTGTCATCCCCTTCTTCTCCAACCTTCAATCTTTCTCAGCATCAGGGTCTTTTCGGGTGAGTCAGTTCTTCACATCAAGTGGCCAAAGTATTGGAGTTTCAGCTTCAGCATCGGTCCTTCCAATGAATATTCATGACTGATTTCTTTTAGGATGGATTGGTTGGATCTCCTTGCAGTCCAAGGGACACTCAAGAGTCTTCAACACTAAAGTTCAAAAGCATCAATTCTTCGGCACTCAGCTTTCTTTATAGTCCAGCTCTCACATTCATATATGACTACTGGAAAAACCATAGTTTTGACTAGAGGGACCTTTGTCAGCAAAGTAATGTCTCTGCTATTTAATATGCTGTCTAGGTTGGTCATAGCTTTTCTTCCAAGGAGCAAGTGTCTTTTAATTTCATGGCTTCAGTCACCCTCTTCAGTGATTTTGGAGCACAAGAAAAGAAAGCCTCTCACTGTTTCCATTGTTTCCCCATCTATTTGCCCTGAAGTCATGGGACCGGATGCCATGATCTTGTCTTGTGAATGTTGAGTTTTAAGTCAGCTTTTCCACTCTCTTTTTTCACTTTCATCAGGAGGCTCTTTAGTTCCTCTTCACTTTCTGCCATAATTGTGGTGTCACCTGCATATCTGAGGTTATTGATATTTCTCCCAGCAATCTTGATTCCAGCTTGTGCTTCACCCAGCCCAGCATTTCGCATGATATACTCTGCATATAAGTTAAATAAGCAGGGTGACAATATACAAACTTGATGTATTCCTTTCCCAGTTTGGAATCAGTCCATTGTTCCATGTCCAGTTCTAACTGGTGCTTCTTGACCTGAACACAGATTTCTCAGGAGGCAGGTCAGGTGGTCTGGTATTCCCATCTCTTGAAGAATTTTCCATAGTTTATTGTGATCTATACAGTCAAAGGCTTTAGTGTAATCAGTAAAGCAGTAGTAGATGTTTTTCTGGAACTCTCTTGCTTTTTCTATGATCCAACAGATGTTGGCAGTTTGAACTCTGGTTCCTCTGCCTTTTCTAAATCCAGCTTGAATATCCGGAATTTCATGGTTCATATACTGCTGAAGCCTGTTGGAGAATTTTAAGCATTACTTTGCTCAAAGGTATGTATATGTTATGTTATACATATATATATATATATTTAAAATGCATAAGTTGTATATATATAGATAATATATATTATACTAATATATAATATAATAAATAATGATTATTAATTATAATATATTTTATAATCTTAATACTGATATATTAAATATATATATTAGTATATATAATCTTAATATTATTATAATAATCTTAATATTATCATAATATTATATTATTTTTAATATATTAACAATATATTATATAATATATATTTCCCATAGATTATATATAAGTAAAATATATTTTACATCTTTATATATATATATTATATATATTTTATGTTATTGTAACAGTTTCCCTTACATTTTAGTACATATTTTAATAAAATCTAAACTTAATTAGTATCTTTATCCTTCTCATAAATTAGAACATTTTATAAATTGCCTACTTTTTCATCTTGCTATTTTTGTCTAGTATGTTAGACTCAGCTTATTTTTAACACATCCTCAAATTTGGAATTATGAAAATGGCAAATCAACTTGCCAGAATATGCTTGTCACTTTACTGACTGTGGCTTTTTCTAGTACTTCTTTTGTACTCAATTTTCCTCTTCCTGAAGTTTATCTTGCCATGTGTTTTTCAGTGAGTTTTATTGTTACTAAACTTCCAGTCTTTTAAATATCTTCCAGTATATTGCCCTCAATCTGGAGAATGGCTTACTTTGATCTGGAATCCTTCAGTAACAGTTATTTCCCATCAGAAATTTTATCTCATTTCTGTCTGTCCACTTTTTTGCTCTCTGGAAGTTTATTATGGAAAATGGCAAATTAGCAAGGGCTTTGGATTGTTTCCCCAGCCATAAAAAACTAAGATAATTATTTGAAGAAAAAGAAGGTTGTTGGTTCTGTGTATGTCTGTGTGGGTGTGCATAGGGGTGGAAGTGAATATTGCAGATAAAGTGAAAAGCCGTAATGCATCATAAATGTGGGACAGGTTGTGTCTGGTAGTCTACATTTTTATCAGCAAATAATTTATCAGTGAATAAAAAGGCAAGAACTGGGGAAAAAAAAGACGTTATTAGTCCCAGATTGCCATACAAGGATTTTTTTTTTACTATGAGGCATGATCCTCTGTTACCTAAACTCACCTTGATAAATACAAACTGCTCTTTCCTATCTGTGCTTTGATTGTTTTCCTTCTAGTATGCATTGAAAGATGAGTTAGCTAATAGGTCTATGTTCATTTTCTATTAATTAAAAAAATACTTACTGAATTGCTTTTTTATTAAAGTATAGTGAATTATTAGTTTCATGTGTATAGCATAGAGATTCAGTATTTTAATAGATTATCCTCCATTAAAAGTTATTATATGATAATGGCTGTAATTCCCTAAGATTTGCAACATATCCTCATTGTTTATATATTTCATACACAGTAATTTGTCTTTCTTAATCCCATACCCCCAATTTGCCCCTCCACCTTCCCTCTTCCCTCTAGCAATCACAAGTTTGTTTCTGTATCAGTTTTGCTTTATACATGTATTTGTATTATTTTTCTAATTCCATGTATAAGTGATACCATGCACTATTTGTCTTTTTTCTGTTTGGTTTATTTCACTAAGCATAACATTCTCTAGGTCCATGTATGGTTGCTGGAAATCACAGAATTTCATTCTTTTTATGGAGTGATATTTCTTTTGTTTTTTGTTTTTTTCCCCTCAAATTGCTTTGCCAATTTAGGGTCTTTTGTGGTTCCATGTAAATTTTAGGATCATTTGTTCTAGTTCTATGAAAAATGTCTTCTGTATGTATTGTCTAGGAATTCTATGTATTGTCTAGGAATTTCATAAAATCTATAGATTGCTTGGGGTAACATGAACATTTTAACAATGTTAATTTTTCCAGTCTAAAAACTTGATAAATATGTTTCTTTTTATTATCTTCACTTTCCTTTATCAATATTTTATAGCTTTCAAGGTATAGGTATTTTGCTTCCTTAAGTTTACTCCTAGGTATTTTATTCTTTTAGATGTGATTTAAACAGCATTTTTAGTTTTTGATAGAAAGGGAACATTTGTTAGTGTATAAAAAAAGCATCAGATTTCTATAAATTAATTTTGCATCCCATAAACTTTTCTGAATTCATTTATCAGTTCTAATTTCTGTATAGAATAGGGTTTTCATTATAGAGTATCATGTCATCGGCCTATAATGATCATTTTACCTGTTCCCTTCAGATTTGTATACTTTTTATTCCTTTTTCTTGTCTGGTTGTTGTGGCTAGAACTTCTAATACTATGATGAATAGAAGTGATGAAAATGAGCATCCTTGTCTTGCTCCAGGATTTAGCAGGAAGTCTTTCAGCTTTTCACCATTTAGTAGTATGTTGGCTGTGGGTTTGTCATAAATGGCTTTTATTATGTTGATATAGGTTCCCTCTATACCCCCTTTGGCAAGATATATTATCATGAATTGATGTTGAATTTTATCAAATGCTTTTTCTTTCTTTCATCTATTGAGATGATCATGTGGTTTTGTGTTTTCTTATGCTTATGTCTTTTCTTTTGCTTATGCTGTGTGTCATATTGATTAATTGATGTATATTGAAACATCTTGTGACCCTGAGATTGATTTATCTATATTGAAACTACCATGTGACCCTGGGATAAATCCAACTTGATCATGATATATGATACTTTGTATGTCTTGTTGGATTCAGGTTGCTAATGTTTTGTTGAGGATTTTTACATCTATATTCATCAAAGTTATTTTATTTGGTAGTATTTTTGGTATTAGTACTAGAGTAATTTTGGCCTCCTAGGATTAATTTGGATGTGTTCCTTCCTCTTCAATTCTTTGGGAATATTTTGAGAAGTGCAGGTATTCTCTATATATTTGGTATTCTCTGTGAAGTCATCCAGTCCTAGAGTTTTGCTTGCTGGTTTATTATTATTATTATTACAAATTCAGTTTCTTTACTAGTGATTAGTCAAATTGTCTGCTTCCTATTGATTCAGTCTTAGCAAGTTTTATGTTTCTAGAAATTTGTCTTTTTCTCCTAGGTTGTCATATAACTGTAGTATTCTTTTATGACTTTTTTTAAATCTCTGTGGCATCAGTTGCTATTTCTTCTCTTTAATTTCTTATTTCATTTATTTGAGTTCTCTTCCTTTATTTCCTCATAAGCCTGGCTAAAAGTTGATCAGTTTTGTTTACCTTTTCAAAAAATATCTCCTGGTTTCATTGATCTTGTCTGTTGTTTTTTAATCTTTATATTATTTATTGTGTCATTTAAGACTTCTGTTTTCTTTTTTATTTTCTATCTGGATGATTGTCCATTGATGTAAGTGGGATGTTAAAGTCACCTGCTATTATTGTCAAATTTTCCCTTTATGTCTGTTGGTATGCTTTATTTATTTATTTAGATGCTCTTATATTGGATGGATATATATTAGCAGTCTAATAGCTTCTTCTTGACCTGTGTCATGCAGAAAGGTGGTCTCCAGGAAACCCAGCAGCCCCTTAGAGCAGACCTCTTACTGCCCTGCCTCAGAGGCTAGTCACCTCATATGCCTCTCATGTGAGGGCTTCAGACTTGCCACAACACTTCTGTTTTTCCTAGCCATCCTCTAACCAATCAAGGAGGTTTGTCTCCTCTGTGAAGAACCCCAGAACTAGGGCACCCAACTGTGGCTTGAAATGCTCACTCCCCAGGGCTAATATCATCTTGCGATCTCCCTTTCCCTCTGAGTCCCTTCCCAGGGACACAGATTCTGACTCAGCCACTTTTCTTCCCTTCCTACCTAATTATGTGTTTATCTTTCTTACAGCTTTGGCTGTACAAACATCCTTTTTCCAGTTTCCAGTTATCTTTCCATGGGAATTATTGCATATGTACATATGTTTTTGATATCTTTGCTGGAGGATATGTGCTCCATATCCTCATACTCCATGATACTGATCTCACCTTCCCCTAATTTTGAATCACTATATTGTAGACCTGAAACTAGTATAGTCTTGTAAATGTGTTCTACCTGAAAAAAACATTAAAAATTAAAAAAGAAAAACAAGAATGCCAGAAAAAGAAAAACTTATTGAAAATATAGTCAGTTGGGCACTCTTGGGTGCATGGAACACATTATTGAATAGAACATTAAAGGTCTGTGCCCTATACCAGTTTCTACATTAGAAAAGAGAACTAATATAAGCAATAGATATAAAAATACAGTAAATTATATAATATGCTAAAATATTATAAAAGAAAAAAAATGAAACAGAATAGGAGGATAGCAAATATAAGGTATGGGATAAGAGGAAAGAAGAGTGAAGCAGATGTTAACAAGGGTAAGATTGTAATAAAATTGTGAAGTCTATTAAAATTTAGAATTGTTCATCAAGGTAAAATTTCATATAAGCTTAAGAGTAAAATAACATTTTAGCATTGAGCTTATTTGCTGAAATATCTCTTGGGAGATGTATATTAGCAAGAAGGGAAATTTTTATGAACTGAGTTGTGTCCTCCTCCCCAAAGTTCAAGTGTTGAAGCACTGAGTGACTATATTTGGAAACTGGAACTTCATGGGGAATATTAAGGTTAAGTGAGGTCCTAAAGATAGGGCCCTAGCCCAAGAGAATTGGTGTCTTTATAAGAAGAGGGACAGACACAAGACATTGTGTGCACACACACAGAAAAGAAGTCATGTGACTTTAGAGAAAAGGAAGAAAAAGAGAAAAGGGAAAGAAAGATATGCCGTAACAGAAATCAACCTTGATGTCACCTTCATCTTAGACTTACAG